>NW_027132773.1:17915000-17925000 GCF_026122565.2 Emydura macquarii macquarii
TTCCCAAACTATAACAGCTCTAATAAGAACCTTATCATGAAATTGGCTATTCATTTGTGTCTGGGATGTAGTAATGCACACTAACACCTTTTTGTAACTATCACACAGATAACTTATAGGCGTGTGTTTTACAATACTATACATGCCAGTAATGTAGATTACATTGGTCTTTGTAAAGATTAATGGTTATTTTCCACTGAAAATAAAAGGCAATTTGAAATTAGTCAGATATTGCTTCATGTTTTGGGAAGCTGGAGTGTTGTTTTGTGATGGGGCGATTGCTGCAGTATGTTCCTGAATTTTGGAAATCAAATAAATTACAGCCATTCGGGATTGGCCGAGGACATTTTTATGAGTCCAAATGAACTGAAATGGCATAAATCTAAAAGCTACCACACATTAAAATATGGAATAGTTTAAATATGATACTGTACTTTGAAAAAGGATGTTGGTAGCAGTTTGAAAAAGCAGCACAGCTGATAATCAGGTACACATACATTATATAGACAGCAGGAGAATTTGTAGCTGATAGTATGGAGATAAATGTGTTGGTCAAAATATTTGTTCTTTTAATTGTAGTTAACTGTAAAAAACCAAGATTAGTTCACCTGAACTAAAACTTTCAGATCTATGCCAATTGCACCTAAGGTAGAATGTTCTAAGGTAGAATGTTGCACTACAGAGAGAAATGATATAATTCTTTACCATTATGCTTAAAGTTCATCAAAATTGTTGTATATATGCTTACAGTCACTTATAATAATTATATAATCTCAATTGTCAATTTTATTGTAACAACATATTCAATAAACTGTGTTAGTGATTGTTCAGCTTGCATTGTATGTTCCGTATTTATAGTTATTTTCTGTTTTGTAATAGATAACATATATCTTAAAACTGTTCTTGTTAATTTTCAGTTACTTTAATCATAACTAATACCGTAAGTCATAATTATGTTATAATAATAAAATGGCTAATTGGCTTTGAAGATATTATCTTTTTTGCCACCAAAATTCTAAATAATTTTTTCAGAGAAGATGATGAGCAAGCTGACTGAAGCAAATGTAGTATATGTCTATCTGTTTAAGCTCAGATAGGTACTGTAATTCAGAACTTGAAGTTCAGTTTGCATTAAATGTCTTTCACTACAATGCGTATTGGCAGTCTACGTTTCAGAGCGAAAACTTCTCCATGTCTTTCAAACAACAGAAACCACTCTACATTTTCAGACAGTTGTGAGTTCATTGTTTAATATATTTTAGCACATTAAACATTTTAAAGGTACTTTGTGTAAAACAATTTTAGTAGTAATTGACTTTTTTATTACACTTAATAGTATTAATTTACTTACATTTTTTTTAAAAATACCCATTGAAGTAATTTATACCTATGCTTAAATCATATGTTGAAAGACAATATGTTTTAGTTAAAACAACAACGAAATCTTGAAAAATATTCATTGTGCTTTAACAGTTTTTGTTCTTACACATTCAGCTATGTCCTTCATATTTGGCATTTTGATTTATTAGGCAATCTTAAGTATTAAAGACTTTTAGCATACCAGCACTAGACTTCAATGCATTGTGCCTAATGTCAATGATGAATTAATTCCAGTTGAGCACAAAGTTACCCTTATTTAAACCCAACTTTTCACTCTAACTTTTATATCATAATCAAGTTTTAAAAATCAGAATTCTAGCAAAGATATTATGAAGTGGAACAATATGAATTCAGGGTTACCTTAGAGAATTTCACATAGTGTTATATGTTTGTGATATTGTGCGTGTGTGTGTGTATGTGTGTGTGTATATATATAAATAAATATATAAACTCTGGTACTATACTATGTTGTCACTAGCATTACTTTTCGAGAAAGGTTACTGCTGATTGTTTTTTATATGTTACAAATATTCTGATTCAGAACGTTTGGATTTTAAAGCATATTTCCTGAGTTTAAAAAAAAAGTTAAAAATTTGTCACAATTTCAGACTGTTTCAGCCTTGAGAAGGAAAAAGTCTTTCTGATTTCTAAAACTGTGGACAAGTTGTGATGGCCATAATTAATTTCCATGTTTAAAGTGTCTGTATGTATTGTTATGCAATATATTCATCTACCAAATTTCCTCTGCCTAATTCTGTGAAGATGGTGTCCATTACAGGAAAAAGAATAATTTAACTACTTGTGTGTTTTAAAAATAATACCTTACCACAGGTGTGAATGAGTAAGAGTTTGATATTTTCTCAGCCAAAACACCCAGTGGACCACAGGGTCAAGGACAAAAATACCAAGAATATCACCCATATAAAATAGTGGCACATTCAATTACAGGCATAACTTCTGTCAGAAAGAAGGACCCCTGGTGGTGGTTCAGGTATATTCCGTGCTGTATGTATTGTCGAAAGTTGAGAACCACACGTGAACATCACAGCGAACACAGATCTGAAAAAATGTAAATGCATTGCTGGTCACACAAGGAAGTGAATACACTACACTTTATACCAACAAAACCTATACTTCTTAGGGAAAAATAAAACAAACAAGTCTAGCATTCAGTGCTACCCTATCATAAAGTAAGGAGGCCTAATTGAGCTATGTCTTTATATCCTGCTATTTGTACAAATAAAAGACCACATCTTGATGCAAAATAAACACAAAAGCATTGTTGTGACTACAAAAGGGAGTCATATACTAATTTATATAATAAGTGGTTGTGCACGCTTTATTCAAGATTATGGCTGCAAGAAATGGCATGAATTGCTGGGTGTGTTTAATGCTGGATTATAGCAATTTGAAACATGTCAAACACATGGCTAATGCCTCATGCTTCACTCATTCTTGCGTAAACCTGCATAGCCACCATCCATTATACCCTTGGTAACAACACAATTCTGCAAGTAAATATTGTTACACTAAGTAACCTTTCAATTCAAGTTGTTTAGGAAGAGAAAATGCAATCTTGTGCAGTCAGTTCCAGTGTCAGTTTAATGTTTCAAAAGGGAAGTGGTGTAGAGAATAAGTATCTGTACAGTGACTTGCTGTTTGAAAAACACAGAAAACTTACAGGTTACTGCAGGGAAGAAGAGTAAAACTGTGTTTTCTAACTTCATAGGATGAGTGGGGTTTTTTTTAAATGTAGGTTATTCCCTGTGTATAATGGCAGAATTAAGAATTCAACATGCAGTGCAACCCAATGCTAAAATGATAATCTACATTCTCTCTTCCAGTGAGCAGCAAAGATTTCCACACTACCACCGCCTTTGTTTAAAATATCTGAAGGCAGAGCTTTCTGTCTTACTTTTAACAATAAGAGTTTTGGAGTCACAGCAAAAGTATGTGTATGCATGTGCATATGTGTGTATATATACGCGTGTGCTTGTGAATGAGAGACAGAGAGAGAGAGAGACTGTGTGAGAGAGATTAAGCGGTGGGTATATAGGTAGGTGTGTGTGTGTGTGTGTGTGTGTGTGTGTGTATGTATTTTCCTCCCATTCTCTTTGGAAGTATTAAATTTGAAGCTTTAATTTCCGACAATCAGTGGCTGCCTGATAGATGTCAACACTTGTTTCTTTTGTATTTATTTATGATTGTTTTGCTAACCTGTATTTAGTCTGTAAACAAAAACAAAAAAAACCAAGTGCCTTATTCTGCCTGCTATGAAGTTTGAGCTCAAAATTATCCCCACACCAATATGTTAAATTCTTGATAGATATTTTCAGCACTTTAATTGAAGAGGTTAGGGCTGTGATGTTATGCAAAGAAATAAAATAAAATAATAATTACAAGGGTGTGTGAGGGGGGAGAATTCTATACCCTCTCTCCTCTTTTCACCCACCCTTTTTTTAGTTGGCAGTGGTAAGTAGTGGAAGTAGGGATTACCCACCAAAACTATCCCAATCTTGGCACAGCATGTTTTAACAATATTCTTTAGCTACCTGTAACACATTTTATTTCTGAACCATTAAATTCTAGGGTTCTTTTTTCTTCTACCTAAAGAAACTTGAATCTTTCTTCTACTACATCTCCAAATAAATTACATATTGTAATATTCATATTCTGTAGTAGCCTTTCTCTCTTCATGTCAATGTTGGGCCAGAGCCTGTTGTTTTCTATAGCAAGGAGTACCAGTACTGGTCATGTTGTGTTAAAACAGGTTCTTCTGGCTCACAGGCACTTTAACTTAAAATGCAGAGCCTGAAATACACTCTGGGGCTTTGCAAGAATACAAAATCCACAAGGCATGAAAACCTTTGGTTAATATGAACTGGAAGATGTTTAACCCCTCTCTTCTAATTGTAATGAAAGATTCAGAGATATGTAAACATATGATTGTTGACTTTTTTTTTTTTTTTTAATTTTCAAACTTTCTAATGTTTGATTGCTTGATTAAAGTATATTCACAGCCCTTTTTCCTTTTAATCCACATATCTAAATATATCACAGTTATTGTCTGATATTAGAATTTTAAGAGTTGAACCTGTCTGTTGGGTCAATCTTTGTCTGGCTGAAGGGGGATTAACATTTGAAATTCCTGAGTCCCAAACTGCATTTAAAAATCCAGTTCATAAGAGGTTTTAAGTGGATTTCACTATGATATACATGCCAAATGTGTTTATTGAAAGTAAATATTGTAAAAATGTAAAAGTGACGCCTTCTCCCACAGTTGTGGAAGACTCACATTAGAATTTTCATGTAACTACTAAGGGCAATCAGACTCTTTTCTCTGAATATTTTAAACATTGTACATGTAAAATTTATGCCTAATTTGAATACTTATTAGCTGCCTAATCTCAGAAAAGAGTATTAGGTTTGTTTTCTTCTTGTAAAATTCATCACTATGTGTATCACATTTTCCATGTCTATTATTTTTCTTAGTTTATGTTCAATAGAGTGTTTAACAAGGACTGTTTGTACATAAACACATCTGGTTCTGCAGTTGTTTACTGTAGTTATTACAGCTGCCCTCTTTTATGTTAACTATGTTCATGTTTGTTTAATATGTATCCTGTTTATTCTTGACCAGAACATCCTTTAATAACATATTTTGCTATCTCAACTTTCTTCATACAAAATGCATATTTATTTTTTATTTTTCTTGGAAGTCTTTCTTTGTGTTAACTTATACTGATGGTTGATTAAAATCCTGTGAAAGTAGTTTGTTGTATTGACCTGTTCTATGTTTTGTCGTGATAGGGAAGGTTTTTGTACGTAGTTGGAAAGAAGTGAGTAAGTTCAACAATATATTAAGTAACAAGCTTTATTTCTTTAACCGAGTTTTCTTAAACAGATTATTTATCTATATATTGATATTCTTATGTACACTTGTCAGCAAGGTTGTATTGGGGATTCTTTCAGTATACTGTGTGTAATAATAAGGGAAAGCGAGTTACCTTTTGACACCATTTGTACAGGATAGGACTTAGGTAGCTTTGAGAACAGAAATTGACCTTTCCATATTATAGATGCAAAGTGCACCTTGAAATTCTGGTTTGTAAGGGCACGTTGGTTCTTTATTTACTGCAAGGATTTCAACTGATCTTGGCAGGACATCTCATTGCTATCCTGAAAGTACAGTATATTTATGCAGTGAAAATGATAAAACATTTATTACTGTAGAGAAGGTAATATGCATAATTTATGCTGTTTTTAGCACAATCATTAGTGATATTCTTGATAGATTTTATTTCCAGCTTTCATATCTAATACATGCCTGGAAAATTAATTTTATATCTTTCATTTATTTGCCTATGTTAAAATTGAGTTTTAAGTCATCTTCAAGTGAACAGTTTGATTGCTGCTCATGCATAAGCTTAATTACTTCCCAGGAAGGACAGTATTAAATGTTTTAAATGTCAGAAAAATAAATGAATATCAGCCGTTTGATTAAAAAAATAGGCAATATCTGACGTGTTTGCAGCAGGAGCTTTTTCTTAAAATGCCTCCAAGGCAAAATTTTATTTAGTCACAAAAAAGGAGAAGCCCATTATACTATTTATCATTGGTTGATACCATATGATTTGTAACACCGTTACAAAATTTTAATTTTGTATGATTAGCTGTGCATCATTAAACAACAGCCTTGCATAAGATATGCTGTAAAATTCTGACAGAATCAAGATAGTGAATATTTTAAATAAGGCTGTATAGTCATCCATGGTTGTCAAAGCAAGATAATAGGAAATATAGAGCAGAGTGTGAAATCGTGCCTTCATTTAAACTGGTTTTATAGGTAGACTTTAAAATGTAGTCATTCATAAATGCTATTGACCATGCTGCATGCATGGTATGTTATTTTGGCTGTTAAATGTAACCACACAAAGATTGCATATAGAAATCATAATTTCAGTGATTAGTGTCTGTATGAAATCAGAATTTGTATTGCATTTCTTGGAAAATGACTATGCAGGGTTTTTTTGCTTCTTCTTCTAAAGATGCTGTCTGTAATTGGCAGAGAGGGACATCTTGATAATGGAAGTGTGAAGGTGTAATGTGTGTGTTAATTGATACTTCTTAATCACTTTTAGGTATTAAGTCATGATGCAGGAATCTGCGACAGAGACAATAAGCAACAGTTCAATGAATCAAAATGGAATGAGCGCTCTAAGCAGCCAATTAGATGCTGGCAGCAGAGATGGAAGATCAAGTGGTGACACGAGCACTGAAGTAAGCACAGTAGAACTGCTGCATCTGCAACAACAGCAGGTAAGTTTTGTTTTGCTTAGTGTTTGTTTTTAAATAAATAAAGCTGTTTCTTTACTTATATCCTTATGTAGATCTTGTATATGTAGTGAATGTAAAGTATCGTATAAGCCAAAGGGTACAGTGCATTATTTGTTGTTGTTTTTGTGCATGGTGATGCTGAAATACAATTATAGTGTTTTCATATTAGTAATGTTTTATGAGCATTATAATGCAATACATGTGCTCTTTAGTAAGTAGGTTTGCATAACATATTTATAAAAGTTGCCACGAAGCTTTTCAGTAAATGTTTTTAGAACCTCTAGTTTACTGTGTGATACTGTGATGTAAAATGTGATACTTACTGTTCCACCAGAGGGCCACATTACTTGATACTTTGCTTGCTTATACAATGAATTGTTCCAAAGTCTGAGTTAAGCTGAAGGGATCAGAATGACTTCTCACAATACAGATGCTCTGCTGTGATAGTTATAAATACAAAATACTGATCAGTTAACATCACCTTGAAAGATAAAGACTACATTTTATTTTACATATGTGTTGATATTGCTGAAAAGCCTACCGTATATTTATAGAAGAGGGCAAAAACTTTTATACAGATACTTCCATTTTGACATTTTGAATCATTTTGAAGTTTGTTTGTTTCTTGTATATGCCATCTGACTGCAGTTTATGCTTCTAAAATTAGAAAAATAAACTGCTGACCAACTAAAAAGAGAGTTTTTTATTAAAAGTCAATTAATTAACAAATACGCTTGATTAAATTTGTGTCACTGTAAGGTTTATTTTCCTTCTAAATGTAAGCAAACTTAATCTCTTTTACTTTGCCTCCAGTGTATATGCCAAAATCAATTTAATTGGTAAGCATCTGGGACCTGATCCTGCAAGATGCTGAGCTCCTCTTTTAAGCTGCTGGATGCCTTCAACAGCCATTCATCTCCGTAATACAGGCCACTCAGCATCTTTCAGGATTTCATCTTCATTTGTATAAATTGATATATTTTATTAGCAACACCTGGATTTGATTACTGAAGGGAAAGTAGCCTCACAGTCTAAAAAAGCAGGTTTGGTAGAGAAACATTTATAGTGGTATACCTAAATGACTCAAATTTGGGCCTCTGAGATAACAATAGGGCATAGTGACTTTTAAAAGGTAGTTGTTCTTAGACAGTTTTTCTAGGAACTTTGCCTATTAAATATTTGCAATGATGACAGAGAGTGTGGAAAAATTAAATAAAATAGTTATAGTTGAAATCTGAGAAGTTAAGACTCTTACATCTGTGCATTCTTTCAGTTGTAAGTGTATTTTATTTTAACAGCTGAGCACTTACTGTATTACAGTGTGAGGAAATGTATTTTTAGTGCCCTCTAAGCACCTAGTTGCCTTAAAACTATATCATTTTTACATTTTATATTATTTTCATATTAAAAGCATGCCCTTGCCTTTATTTAAGATTTTTGAAGTCATTACAACATTTAAATATTTATTAAACAGCTAAGAAATAGTCCATTTAATATGGAAAAATGATTTAAAAACCAAATTTAACTGCAGTATTTTACACCACAAAACATATCAACAGAATAATTCACCACTTACATGTTACTCAAAGCAGCAACCCTAGATGTTTATAGCTCATTTGTCCATATAGTCACAGATTACAGTAGATAGCATTTGCAAAGACCACAGAGAATAACAATTGAAGATGAAAATATCCAGTGGAGTATTAATAACAGACAGGTTCTGAGGGGACAGGCTTAGAAGTGACAATCTTTTCTTCAAAACTGTGATTATATCTTAAATAAGCAGACAGGCAAAGTAAAACTGTGGGTACACTTAATAGGACTCAGGAGGCATTTTATGATAGGGTCTGCATCATAGGATTTAAATACCAACTGAGTTTGGTATATAAATCCTTCTATAGAACATGTTGATGTAAAACATAAAATATGAGTAAACATGTAACGTAATATCCTTTTGGTAATTTGCATACCTTTGTACTACATTTTTGGGTTTTTTTTCCTTAAATGTTGTTTAAAAGAAAAATGCAAGATGTTTTTTATTGTTACCACTATCGTAACTTTCTAGATCATTAATTTTCTTATGTGAGTTACCGGACAGACATTTAAAAGTAAAAGAAATCTGTATTTATTTTTCTTTATTTTTTAAATATGCACTTGCAGAGAAATAGTGTACTAATGTCATAATTTAATTTTCTTTTTTGGCTCCCTGAGTCAACTTAATGTGGGCCTTAAAATAAACTAATCAAGTTTATTGTGGCTTTCTCTCTTATGTGTAAGTAATAATGTAAACTGCTGTTGCTTTTAACATAAGTATATTTCCTGTAATTGGACAGTTAGTTAAAGTGTTGCTAAGACATCAGAACAGGTAATTGAGCAAAGAAGAATTAAGAGATGAGCTTTTCAACTTGGTTTGAATATTTACTGGTTAAAGTTAAAAGTCATGATGGATGCTTATATACAAGGAGCAACTGAAATTACTTTAAATTGCTTAATAAAATAGGACTGGTCAGTTAGCTGAAACAATTTGTTCAGACATTTGATCAGAAACTGGTAGATTTAGCAAAAGTAAACCAAGTTAAAATATGAGTCTCCACTGAGGCTTTTGTGTGGAATAATTTTGGAGTTTGGACAATCCTGATTTTGTCTTGATTAGTTATATTGCTGTATCCTTACAGATTGGAAAGTTTGACTTAAATCAGACAGTTATTCTTCATCCATGTATCAAGACAGATTGACAGTATTCTATAATATATTGTTATATATACTCGGTGATAAATGTGTTGGGTACTGTCACAAGTCATCAGGTCAGCTTTAAAGATATATGGCTAGACTCTAAGCAACTTTTTATCCTAGTGCTGATATTTATCAATCTATAAATATTGTTACAGAGAACATATATTTTTAATATTGAAAATGTGATATAATGGATGTAACCAGTTCAAAATTTTCTTCTTCTTTTAATTTTGTGGTGTTATCAGAAAATTAATAGCTAAAAAAATCATACACTTATTTTTAATCTGTTAAAATCAGTGTTAGATACTAGAATATATAATATGTGGAAATAGCATATTTTTGATTAAATACATTGACAAATTACTCTGCATTAGTTGTAGAATTTTATTTTGATATTAGGTTTGTAGAATTAATTGTTTCTGTCACTAAGGTCAAAATAGTTGCTAAAAATGTGATTGCTTTACAGGGTAGATTTGAGCTTGCATTTTGAGTATTCATTAAGTCAGTTCCACCAAGATAATGTTTTCAAATGTTTTATGTGAATTTACTG
>NW_027132773.1:17930000-17980000 GCF_026122565.2 Emydura macquarii macquarii
CGGAGTTGATGAGCCAGAGAGATACAGGTAGGCAGGAGAGACTGTGTGAATTGCTAGGTTAGTGGCAGAAGTGGTTATAGGCATCTAGGGAGACAAGGTCTGTGTGAGAGGCTGGAGTAAGTCCATGGAGGATTTTAAAAATAAGGTAGGCACTTTTGAACTGGATCTTGAAATGACTAGGGAGGCAGATAAGTTGTCTGAGGAAGGAGTGATGTTGTCATACTTCTTTGGTATGTATGCAAAAGTAGGCAGTGGTATTCTGCATCCACTGGAGTCTGAAGAGCTGAAACTAGGGTAGACCACAGAGGAGGGAACTGCATTGTTCAAAGCATGAGGAGACAGGTCATGGAAGAGGATTTCAGAAGAGGTGGAGCCAAAATAACCATCAGTGGACTTCAGCCAATATCCACTGAAGCCATTAGAAAGCTTTTTTGGGCTTCTGTAGGTTCTCAATTAGGTCCAAAATCACCATTGTTCTAAAGATAGTAAGAAGTACATGAGTAGACATGAGCATTGCAGGAGGGGATTAAAAATTCACTGTCAAAGATGATACAATGGGCAGTGGAGATAAATGGGAGGTCTGAGTCAAGGAGGGAGATAAACATGATATAATTGTGTTTGATTATGGTTTTTTTGCCCATGAGAAGCATTCTCTCATTCACACAGTTAAGCTAACTGACCTTGGATAAAGCTGAAAGACAGGGAAGGGAAATTAGAAAGATTTTGATCCTTCAAAAACATTTGATTATCAGTATAAAATGTAAAGGTAGAAGTAATATGACCAAGAAGAAGAGGTGATAGATACAAAAGGCGTAGGATTCCTAGAACTGAACAACGTAAAACTCCATGGTGGAGGATTCATGGTAATGAGAAAGAAGCACCATCAGATACAGTGATAAAGAGAGCTTTTTCATAGGTATAAGCAGAACAGGCGGGAACTTGATACCAGTACAGTAATGGAAGTAGAGATACCAAGATTGATGGTCCTCAATATCAAAGAATGCACTGAAGTAAAGGGAAATGGTGAAGTCATCATAACATGAAAATAAGAGCCTGCATTGAAAAATTGAACCAAAACTTTGGTTTTTGCACTCTGTTCTAATTGAAAGTGTGAAACCAATTTTAATGGCATTTGAATTGAGAATAAATACCAAAATAAATTATTCTGGGTTAATAGTTTGTATACAGGACTGACAGCAGTGAAAACTAGTAGAGGCTTTTGGTACAAAAAAAGGCTCTCTTTTGTATCTTTTCTTCATTTCAATGAAAAATCATTTCAGCAGCTTGCAAAGTAAGTAAACTGAATGTATTGTTGTCTTTTAGGCTCCAGAGCAGAAAGGAGAAGGATTTGCATGTGTATAAGTGTACATAGAAGGAACTCTTTAAAATACAATAAGCACAGTTTTATGAGGGAGACAAGAAGGTCATTTATGGAGCTTGTCCATCAAGCCAGTTTATAGAGGAAAAATTCAGCTCATTGGACATAAAGTTTAAAACATTCTGTAGGTAGGACAGTCAGTTAAGTTAAATGCCTCTTTCCTTCTCCCAACCCCAACTCTCTCAAACAGGTTAGGATGTCAGAAGACAGTCTGAAGTTCCTTAGAGACTAATAGAAATGTTTGGAAGTCAGGTTGGGCAGAACTAGATGCTCCATACTTGGAAGGCAACACAAGGCTGAAAATAACTTTTATATGTCTGCATTCAAGAGGGAATATACCCCCTTGAAATAAAAAGTAGCTTTCATAGCTGTGGAGTAACAGAGGCAATTTAAGGCTGGATTAAACATTTAGTGTAATATTGCTTAGTAGCAACTCTCCATGATGTTTTTTATTTATAATGTAAAGTTTGGTATTAGATATTAGAGATTAATTAATAAAACTACTGGCTCCAAGTGCAGTAACAGTAAAATATTTTCCAAAATAGCTCCAGGCAGTATACCAAATGTGCAAGAGCTGTTTCCCCAAAGGGCAATAAATGTTACTGGTTTTGACCTCTGAATCACTCGGTATTCATTTTATTAATTTGGGCATTTATTTTAATTCTGTGAAATAATTACCTTGTCTTCTTCCCAGTGTATTCCTCCTCCTGCTGTTCTGGCCTCTTCTCCCACTGATTCTCTCCCTTTCTTTCTGCCATACCTTCAGCTGGCTCTGTCCCCACCAGTGTTGGCTCCGTTTTTTCCCTTCCTGCTCCACTCCCTGTTCCCCATGTTGTCTGGCTCTCTCTTTCACCCAGTCCCTTGTTTGGTGGTGACTTTTCCCCATCCAGTTTCTTATCCCCACCTTTGCATGCCTGCTCTGGCTTTTTGAGCCAGCACTTCCTCCTTTGGTAATGTTGGTTTTTTAAATGTTATACACATTGTCACATGTGCTTGGTTTTCTTTAAGATGTATTATCTAATTTGAGAAAGAGTAGGTGACCATGTAATTAGAGTGTATCATAATGTGTATATAGATGGAAACAGAACACCACAGAATTAGGCCACAGTCAATCTAGCATGGCCATTATAAACTTCATACTAAAAATGTGATTAAACTACTTTTAGGCAGTCACAGAATTGTTCCTTAATAATGCAGAATAATTTCTGCACAAAAGGCCTACTGGCTATTTATGAAACATGGATACTACAGGACAACTATTCCATACATTTCTAAATTATGAATAGAAAAGTAAAATCAAGGTCTAACTTTGGAAGCCTTATTCAGAGTGTCCTTATCCTTACTCCAGTGTCAAAAATCCTTTTCTCCCACCATCAGTAGGCTTTTGCATTGTAAATGAATATATTTCTATAGTGTATTGTGAAAGGGCTGCATAATACAAAAGTAATTATAGTAAAGAAAAACTAGTTGGTAATATAGGCTATGATTTGCAAAGGAGCCTAAGGGAGTTAGGCACCCAACTGCCATATACATACTGGGCTTGTATGGGCTGTGTTATGGAAGATATCTGACTGGATTATCAGAATAGTCCCTGGCCTTAAAATCTATGAACCTATGACAATCCTAGCCATAGATATTCATTCTTTCCGCTGTTATCAGGCAGAAGTACTAGAAGATTGGAAGGTTACTAGTTTTGCCCTTTCTTTAAACTGAAGGTCAGAAGGTTGTAAGTTTAACTTTCAGGTGAGAACTTCACTAAAGTTATCCATGTCTTTGTCACTTTGAGACTGAAATATGGTCATGGTTCTACATGGGGCTACAACTTAAAATCAATTGGAAACTTCATCTAGAGCACAGTCCTGCAAGGTGCTCCATATTCTGGCTGTGATTCAATGAAGCACTTAAGCAAGTGCTTACCTTTTAATTAATGTGACTTTCATGTGCTTAAATTAAGGCACATGATTAAATGTTTTATTGGGTCAGAGCCATATTGTTCATCACCTTATAGGATCAAGCTTCTAATACAGAAAGTAGCATACTCCATTATGAGTGTTTTTGTGCAAGGAATGCATAGTCAGGTGGTTTCTAATTTCACTCTAGATGAAATTGCAGAGGACCATTTTGACCTATAAGCATCAAATAGTCTGCACCCGGTCAGTCTGAGAGGCCACCTCTATTGTTGTGTGATACCACAACAGTTTAGTTTGGCAATTTTGAATTAATAGCACCTTCGTTTAAATGTGAGGGGATGGCAGTGTGACAGATTAGGGTAGACCTCTATGTAGCGATGTCATCCAGTATATGTGCTGTAACAAACTCTGCCAACCATTAGGTGTTCTGTGTTGAAATCCTAGTTGAGGTCTGTATATGTACAAACTGTTTGTCATACTAACAGACTAAGACATCTGTTTGGTCTAGGAGAGGGCATTTGATACCATTGTAGAGAACTATTGCAGAGAACTATTGCAGAGGGAGCCATTCGGAGGACAATCAGAGGCCATTAACTTTTTAAATGATTCTTAACTAATGGACCCTCATGTGTGAACAATGAGATTGTACCTGGCTGCAGGTTCGAGGTTTGCAATAATCCAGCTTGGGCAGGAGGAGTGTCTGAGTCTGGCCACTTGTCAAAAAGTGTATTTTTAAAAAAGCAGTGGAGCTCTGTGTGCTAGAGAGCCATTCCATCCGCAGACACAGCAGGCCCTGAAGGAGGAGTGGAGGCATGAAGGATTTTGCCTCTCCTAAGGACTTGGACCAAACCCAATGACTCACAAAAAGAGCTAAGATTACACCAAGTATGGATTGCATTCAGGAGTTGGTTGTTTTTCATAGATCTGTAACTCTTTCGTGCTTTTAAAGAGTAAAATGTGTATGTTTAAGAAATTCTTTTGCTAACCTGTGTCTCCTAGTTTTACTGCCACAGTGTCTATGAAGAATGTAAATAGGAAAAAAAAAAAAAAAAGTTCCAACAACCAGATGGACTCTGGGGGAAAGGTGTCTAAGCAACTAGCAGTTGGGATGGCTGTGGCAGTGGTTCCAGGGGGCAGGTGGCCAGGCTGCAATGTCCCACTGCAGACGCAAGGTCTGCACCAAGGGCGTGTGCCTGAGTGATGTAGCAACAGACAGTAATCAGTCAAGATCCAGGATGCTTAGCAACACTGCAGATTCAGTGGTTGGATCCCATCACAACAGACTCGTATCCATCCAGAGATCAGGACTGGACCAGTTCTTGATTGACAGTACCTCTTTTTCAATGAGGGGGCTGATGTGGAAAGTCTGGAAGTAACTCTCTCCCTTGGTGCAATCGAGCCCACGTGTGTTGACATTCAGGAAATTCTGCAAAGCCTGGCTTTTTTCCCAGACTACTTCAAAAGGGGTGCAATGATTGTTGGAGTAAGAGGGATGGAAATTGCTCTGAGAAACCGGCTGGGAAAAGTTATTGATTTCTTTTGTAAGTTTATAGTTGTCTTTATAGTGTACATGTGCCTGTATTATCCACCCATTTTCTCTCATTAAGATTGTGAGGTCTGTGGAACAGGGTGAATGTTGTTATATATATGTTCACAGTGACTAATTAAATAAGGCCTTGATTCCTGATTGGAAACTCTAGGCAATATTGTAATAATAATACTAATAATAATAATGTAATAATAGTGCTTAATATGGGCTTATGTTATAAATTAGAATAAATCATTATCTTCGTGTATTTAACCTAAACTATGTAAGGCTGGGAGTCAGGGAGGTTCCAGGATTAGCCATGTGTTCTCCTATTGCTGCTTACTTCAAATAGTTACTTAAGGCAGTTTGTTTAAAAAAAATAAATTTAGAAGATTTTCCATTTAATTAAATGCCAGTGATTCTATTTTGGATTTTGAGGACAGAAAACTGGATTCTGCATGTGGAAATGACAGAATGAGTGGAACTTAAAGGTCTTAGGTTCTTCATTGCTACCTTTGTCTTCCACACTTCTCTCCTATGGATTGAAAGTTTTAGCAGGCACCTGGAAACCTAACGCCCCTTGCCCTAGTAGCAGCTAGATTTTTTCTTGTTGCTAACCATTGTGTATGAACTGCTGTTACAGACTTGGTTAATAGACTGGCTGTGATGGCAGACGTCATTGTAATTCATAATTTTCTCTGACTAAATCCATGGATTGGTGACTTTGGAGCTATGCTCCATTAAGGCCTGTTCTTTCAGGGAAGATATGAACATGAAAAACAATCCTAAATATTGTTCCTTTCAAGTAAGCCCCCAAACCCAGGGTCACCTCAGCTAAATCCTAAGCCCCTTTAAGGATCAGGATTGGGTCTTCCTATTCCCCTAAGGTCAACATCAAGGCTATCTTCCTAGTTGGGTATTGACATGCACAAGTTGCACAAGTCTGCACAATGGATTTTGTTTCTAAGCCAGTATTTTTTTTCACGTGGAAATTCCTCTAGGCTGCTGAAACTCAGTGAGTGAGAGGGAGTGGGCTGAAAATTGCTTCAGACCGGTAGTTCCTATCTATGATGAAAAAATGAAACAGAGTTTCCTTTTCCTTCTCAGACACTTTGCTGGATACCTTCTCTGCTTCCTTCACTTCTCCCCACCAAACAAAAAACAAAAACCACCACCAACAAAAAATACCCATATGGTAACAGAAACCATACATTGGACTTGGAGGCACATCTGTCCAGTCCCTCAGGAGGGAATAAGAAAAGGAGCTTATGCTCTCTTTTACAGTCATCTAAAGATGTAGAGGAACCATCCAGCACTAGACCTTAAACGTTTGAATCATTTTATCAAGTATGAAAAATGTAAGATGGAATCTCTTGCTCTGACACATCTGGCATTAAGTGGGGCAAATTTCTCATTCCAATAAATCTAAAAGACATGTATCATCACATACTAATTCTTCTATTGGAAGTATCTTTGCTTGGATTTCAGACAAGATCATTTCCAATAGTCCTTCGTCCCCTTTGGTGTTGCTTCAACACTAAGGTACTCACAAAAATCTTTTGGAGGAATCAGTAGCCCTCAATGAAAGCAAAATCTTAGGCATGGTCTTCACGAGAAAATTAGGTCGGCATAACTACATCAATAAGGGGCGTAAAAAATTCACACCACTAAACAGCATAATTAAGCTGACCTAAGTCCCCGAGTAAACAGCACTATGTCGATGGAAAAATTCTCCTGTCAACCTAGTTACCATCTCTCTGGGAGATGGATTATCTGTGCCAATGGGAGACCCCCTCCTGTTAGTATAGGTAGTGTCTACACTGAAGCGCTACAATGGCGCAGCTGTTCCGCTGTAGCGTTTTAAGTGTAGACAAGCACTTAGTGAATATCTGCCTAGAGGATTTCTGACTGGTGAAAAGCTTGTCACAGTCAGCCGCTTGAGATGCAGTGTCCCAAGTGAATTGAATTCTGACTAGGATTCATAATAAACATGGAAAAAACTCTGGCCTCTCTGTAGTTCAGGTTCCCATTCTATATAGTGAAAGAAGAGTACAAATTTGAGTCTGCAGAACTAGTGCAGCAGGATGAAGAGAGAATTTTGGAGATTTTAAAGTGGTTAATCATTCTGCTTAGCAAGTTCCAACAGCAAAGAGAAACTTATTGGTTTAGACTGTTGAATATTATATTGCAGAACCCCAATTTATGGGTATGAAAAATTTCCATCCTCTTAATGGATCTCCCACGGTCCCTGCGGATATAGGAGAACTGTAGGTTTAGGATGTGGAAACCCCATTTGGAATCAGGAGTATAATTTCCACAGCCTCTTCTGCAATAGAAGAATTTATTTGAAATTCTTCATATCCAAGCTCATTTTTTGTGCCCTGGCATGGGAATAATCCATTTAGGAAAGAAACAACAAATTCACAAAATGCAAAATGAAATGTAAACGACAAAGTACGTTCAGAAACATTGAAGTTCTACCTTAGCCAAGAGCAAGGAGATAGTAAGGTTGATGCATTAATTTTATTCCACTCTGGTGTTGCAAGGATCCCCAAAATTGTGTTATGTCACACACTGTATGTGTTGTAATACTCTACACACAACTAGTGAATTAAGAATGCAGTTGGGCCTAAATTCAAAATTCCCCTTGTTCTTGTAGGTTTATTGTTTCTTAAATGTGTTTTAGTGGGTAAGTTATGTGGAGCGCCAATAATATAAACGAAACAGAGGGTTTACCTTAACTTTGAGAATCATGCTGTTTTGCTACTATAAAACCAGTTCCTTAATGTTTAATTTTTGTGAGATAGATACAATTTTTTTTACTATATGACTCTCACTGAATTTAAGGTCTAAATTCAGAAAAGCACGTAAACACAGGTTTATCTTTAAGCAAATGAGCTTGCCAGTCTCTGTCAGACAAACCACTTAAGCATATATTTAAGCCCCGTTAAATATTAAAGTTAGATATTTATATAAAAAGGGTGAACTAAATTATCTTGAAAAGTATTCAGTTAGAGTAAAAATCTGATATTTGTGGTTGTTTACATGCTTTATAAAGTCTCCTGTATATTTCTGTTATCTATTTAAAAAATATTAACTATTTATTGTGTAGTTGACTGCTACCAAGTTTTGAATTTTCACTTCCCTAGTCAATTACTTTCTGCAAAAAGATTTGTCAGTATTCCTGTTGCTCTGACGTGCCTGCTTTCCCTGCTATAGTTGTAAATTGAGTGAATAAGAAGAGAGTAAGCATGTGGGTGTGAGAATGAATTTGTGCTTGTTCTAATTTAGTTATATGGCCTCACCTAGAATCTGTTAATATTTAAATCCTAGTGAGTTAACATTAACAATATAAAATATAGATTCTGAAGCTTCTTTTATGTGAATGTGAAAATGAATGATAAATAATGCCAAGTTTTATCAATACCACAGAGTCCAATATATAACATGTTCACAGTCAAATGTTATTCATAGTTTACAACATAACAGCTCTGAATAAAGTTACCTTATATTAAGTATAGCACTTATTTGTGTGAAAAGTCATGAGCAACTGCTTCTCTTAAACCTGAATATGTCTGCCATTTATTTTGAAGAGCCTAAGTTATGGAATAACATTTTGCAAAATCAAATTGAAAAGAGAAGTTTAAATTTAGGAGTGCTATAAAAACATTATAAATGATGACAAAATTGTTTGTTCGGTTTGTTTGGTCTTTTTTGCATTTGGTAAATATACGTCCCTAAGACCAGATTTTACATGGCAAATTTAAGTTAAGAATGAATTTAATATCTGATTTTAAAAGTTCTCTTTATAATGGAAACATTGGAAGATACACAACAATAATGTCTCACTACTATATATTTAAAATAGTGGCACTTACAGGGCGAAAGATGCATGACTTTAATGGGGCTTAAATATATGCTAAATGTTTTGTCTAATAAAGATTGGCAAGCTAATTTGCTTAAAGATAAGCATGTGCTTAAGTGCTTTGATGAACTGAGACTTTAGATGGAGTGAGATAGAGTCATACAGTAAAAGTTCTTTGTATCTATCTGAAAAAATAAAACTCTAAGAATCTGGTTTTATAGTAGCAAAAAATCATGATTCTCAAAGTTAAAGTAAACCCTGTTTTTTGTTTATATTATTGTTGCCCCACATTCTCAAGAGGTGCAACTAGTTTTTTTTTCAGTTTAAGTGCCTCAGCCTGTGTCCCTTATTCATGTGAGTAGTCCTACAAGGAATGCAAGATTGTGCAATAAATAAGAAACTTTAGAGGTAAGTTTTCAAAGCAATGTAAAATTTACCATGTTATAATGTTCTAACATTAACTGAACTGTCACCTAGCATACTCTTTGAAGACATACTCATTAATATTACTTAAATAAATATTATTTTGTATTTAGGTTTTATTGCAGGGTGGATAAGAATCAACGTGTTTTTAAAAAAAAAAAAAAAAAATTAAAATCTCGGAATGTTTTATTTACATCACACTTTTTTATTTAAATTAAATACAGGTTTCTTTGTTAAGGCCAAAACTTACTGCATTAAATATGACTATTATTTTTTATCTTTACAAAGAAGCAAATGCTGGGATTTAAGTTTCCCAAATGTAAGTTCTTTCGGTTTATGTTGTGCAGAAAAGCTTTTGCCTTAATTGCTTTAGGTTTCAATTAAGTTCGCAAGTACAGAGAAAATATTTTCTTCATTTGGATTAGTTCATTCAAAGTTGAGAAACCTGTTGGGAATTAGAAAAGCAGCAACGCTTGCTTTCTTCTTTCCACCTATGGAGTTGTCTTCACTGTAATGTTAGCAGAAGGTATAAGTTGACTCTTGCCCCTAGCTTGATCCTGCTCACACAACAATCTCTAGCTAGAGTTAAGTGGTGCTTTAAACTCCAGCTACCTTGCCGATCAGGGGATATGGGTTAAACCTCAAGGGCTGCAGATGGTGGAGCTACTAATGCAGCTGGGGACACTACTCTGTATTGCTAATACAGTCACTCTCTGCAGCTCAAGTATTGTTTTGCAGTGTGAACACTCTCACTGGAGCTAGACTAACTCAAGAGGAGATAACTAGAGTGTAAATCGCTTGAATTAACACTGCACTGTAGACAACCCCTATTAATAAAAACCAGGTGAGAGAGGAGGAGTTCTAGTCATTCTAAAAAATTGAAGGACATGGCGCCAGATCTTAAAAGAGGTAGTCAGGCACCTAAAAATACAGATAGGTGCCTGGCAGGATTTTCAAAAATGCCTATGCAGGTTAGATACTAACTGCTGTTGATTTTGATGTCAGTGGGAGTTAGGCACCTAACTTGCTTAGGTACTTTTGAAATGCAGCCACCGCAATCGCAAGACAAGGGGGCTTTTTCTGGACTGGCTGTAAAAAAGGGTAGTGGCTCCTCAAAGGGTTCATCCTTCTTCAGGAATTGGAAGGCGGTTGACTAGGAAACAGTGGAAGCAAGCTAGTGGGGCTCAGGTAAGCCATTCACCCCTTTGCACTTGGTGGAGGGTATATAAACCCTGCCTGTGAGGGTCCTCGCTTGCGGTGGTTGGTAGGGAAACATCACCTAGTGGTTAGGGCTTAGGCCCATGACATGCTGGGATGTTGTTGATAAGAAAGCCCAGGCCCTTCCACTCCACTGGGCTTCCACCCAGGGCACTTAAGGCTGGCCACTTTCTCTCCCCCCCCCATCCCAGGGTTGCTGTCTGGGTTAAGGCAGCATGAGGGTTGTCTGCTCACCACAAGGCACCTTCTGGTGGCCGAGTGTAGCGAGGTCACTCTCCCTCTCAGGTGGCAACTGCCTTCTCCAGCAGTATGGCCCACTCTCCTAGGCCAGCTCAGCCCAAGGGCTTTCCCCTGTAGGGATAATCCAAACAAAAAAAAATTGGATTAAACAAGTCCAGCGTTTGTAGGAGAGGGAGGGCAACACTTCCCTATCCCGCTGTTTCTGCAGCAGGGCCTCCCTTCCCTCTGAGAGGGATCTTCAGGCAGTTGTTTAGGGAGACATTCTGCCTTCCCTTAGCTTTTCTCTGCTGCAGGTCGGAGGTCTGCTCTTTTCTCTGGTCTGTTACCAAATGAGCTGTTCCCCTGCCTTTTATCCTCCTCCAGTTGTCACATTTGCTACACCTGGGGCGGGGCTGGCTCAGCCCAGAGTAGTTCCTTAACTCCTTGTTGCCCAGTGTGGGGTTTGTAAACTGCATCACTCTGTCCCTCCAGCCTACGTCCTTTCTGACACCTGCTTAGTACTGATCACTCCGGTTTCTTTTTTTTTGTTTTCGTTTTTGGTCTTCTGGGGACATCATGCTAGTTGCTTTTTGTCTTTTTGGTACTGGAAATATATTTTTCCCCCACTGCCTGATGGGCCAGGGCAGGGTTGTGTTTTTTCACCTTCCACACAGCATCCCAGATACCCAGTAGGGTAAATCAGGAGGCAATGTTCATATTATTACATCTTGGCATGTGTCCAGTGCAGGTAGTCATTCTGTAAAGGTCCCATAAACAAGAATTGGAAGTGGATCATGGGAAAGGCATCATAAGAACAGCCATACTGGGTCAAACCGATGGTCCATCTAGCTCAGTATTCTGATTTCCAGTAGTGGCCAATGCAGTCTGCTTCAGAGGGAATCAATAGAACAGGTAATCATCAAGTTATCCATCCTATTGGCCATTCCCAGCTTCTGGCAAACAGCAATCCCTATCTATCCTCTAAAGAAGCTGAGGAATAGGGTCAGGAAGCCTAATGTCTAATACTGTGAGGAGGGAACCCTCTTTCCCCTGCTCCTTAGCCCTCATCTGAGGGGTAAGTGGTGGGGTCCCAGCAACAGGTTGGGGACCAGCTGTGGAGGGGTGAGGGGCTGATGGCAGCCCTCCATCCTGTGCAAGTGATTAAGGAAGGAATGATGACCTACATTATGTGAGTTATTGTTTGATAGTTCCCATAGTTTAGTTGCAGCCTGATAAAATCACATCCCTTGTGTCTTGTCTTGTTTTTCTGTCTGCCTTTTCTGGGAAAATCCCACTTGGCACCTATCGGCATCTTTAAGCACCTAAATCCCTTTGAAAATCTGGCCCATGGTAACCAGAAACAGTCTGTCAATTCACAAAGTACAGTAATACTTCCTTTATTTAATAAACCAGTTAGGTTTGATACACTTACTTTTTTTGTTATATATCCAGCACATTTAAAATAGTTTTATTTAATTAAAAAAAAATATTTTAGAATGCTAGTTTTATACATTTTAATTGAATTCCAGTTGACTTCTGTATGCAACTTGACATAAATCCTGAGTAAAAAAAAAATTGTATAATTTATAAGGAATATACCATCACTATTTTCTAAAATAATTTAAAAATGTAAAACTTAAGACTCTGAATAAGTATATGTTAAAATATATAATTGTTTAAATAAATGTATATAGATATAGTGTATCCTCCTGGATAGCAAAAAGAATAAAATGTAGCGTAAATTTACAATTCAACACGAGTGGTTATACTAAGCAATGCGAATGACCCTTTAGTTAGAAAAATAATTGAAAAGTTACATATGCAAAACAAGACTAAAATCAATTTTTAAAATCAAGGTTTCCTGCTTGCTGATTTAAATCACGATTAAAATCTGTGATTTAGATCAATCCACCCTGCTCTGTCTGGATGAGTGTTTTGTTAGAAAAATATAAAATGCTGGCATTTACCCAGGAGATTGGAACTATAACAGAGCTATTAAGGTTTTTCAAATAAATATGTCACCAGGTTTTAAAAAGTGCATTATTTACAAAATACATTACAATAAACACATTATTGGCTGTTTTCTTTCTTCTTCAGTGCATACTATATACCCAGTAGATTGGAACAGCTCAGCTAAATATTTGTTTAGGCAATTTTAAAAACAAAATCCTGCATTATGTAGCCAATATACTAGAACAGATACTAGTTAAATTCATGTTTATAAATATTTGTGGAATTCCTCTCATGGAGAATTAAAAAACTCTGTTTATGTTTGTCTTCTCTTGTTCTGGTGTCAGCAAATGAGACTTTACAGTTCTGAGACTCAGCTGAATAACCGTAGAGCATGAACAAATTCAGGCTGGAAATTAGAAGAAGGCTTTTAACCATCAGAGGGGTGAGGTTCTGAAACAGCCTCCCAATAAGAGTTGTGGAGGCAAACAAATTAATTAGTTATCAGACCGAGCTAGACAAATTTATGAGTGTGATTGTATGATGGGGTTGTTTGTGATGGTAGGAGGCTGGGCTCCATAGCATTGGGTCTCACTTCTTATGTTCCTAAAAGCTTATGCTTCAGGTCTTCTGCCAGCTACCTACAGTGGTCAGGAAGGGATTGTTTTCCCTCCAGTGTATTCCAGGTGTGTTTCTTCAGATTTTGTTTCTTTAATCTCCTTCCTCTGAAACCCCACATATGGCCACCGCTGTAGATGGGACTCTGGATGGGATGGGCAATGCTCTGAGGTGCCACCGAGCATTCTGTCAGGTGCTTGGCTGACTGGTTCTTGCTCATATGCTCAAGGTCTAACTGATCACCCACCACATGTGGGTTGGGAAGGAAGTTTCCCCGAAGTCAGAGTGGCAGTGACCTTGGGATTTTTTCCCCTTCCTCTGCAGCGTGTGGGTATGGGTTACTTGCCAGGATTATCTGGATGCATCTCATCGACTTATTTCCCTGCCATTGCAGGGACTTCGCTCATTGGTGCACCTCGGACCCCTCTCTTCTCTGCCTGGAGCATATGCTAGACTAGTCTCCTGAGGGCTGTAATATTTTGGTCTAATTTCAGTTGTTGGGTTTAGTGTGTGGGTACTGGGTGGTGGTGTCTTGCAATATGTAGGAGGTCAGACTAGATGATTGTCCGTTCCAGCCTTAAGCCTTGTCTACACTAGCACTGATGCTGGCACAGCTTTTGTCGCTTGGGGGTGGGGTGTGAAAAACACACCTCTAAACCCCAAAAATTTTGCTGGCATAAGCACTCGTAGACTGTGTTTTGAAATTGTGACTCAGGTTGGAGCTCAGGTTCAGAAGCCGAGGGTGACGGATGGGCTTTCGAGCCTGAACTCCAGCCCGAGCCACAACTTCAGAGAGCCATCTACACAGTTATTTTTAAAGCACTAGTGTGAGCCCCACAAGTCCGAGTCTGTCAGTCCAGTCTGGGAGGCTAACTGCCACAGGCTGTGTAGACGTACCCTATGACGCTCTGTGATTCTAACCACTAAAAAAAAGGTGAGTTTTCAATAAAAATTCAAGCCAAACTTTACTTACAATAGAGCTATATATTGTATAAAGAACTTAATTATCATGGGGCCAAAAGATGTATTTCAGAATATAGAGGGAACCCCTCTGCATTAATGATGGTCCAGTCAGCATTAATTGGACACAGAACCCCCACAGGATTGAGGCAGGGCAATCCTGCTAGACTGGTTGTCCTTTGAGCCTTATCCTTCATCTTCTCTAGCCTACTTTTTTTCCCCACCTGGGGAACTGGAGCCCTGCGGAGCATCTGCTGAAGATCAGAAGAGTGGGCAGGGCGAAGGTGAGAATGCTGCCTGAGAGTCAACACACACCCCTTCTGCACTGCTCTAGCCAGACTTTTTTACTCACTGAGCAACCGCAGAGGGATAAAAAGGGGATAAATTCTAACCTAAAAGCAAAAGCAGCAAAGAAATTACGACTTTATCGTGCTGGCCTGAGTTCGTAGCTGTTTCTCTTGATACTCTATTATTTTATTTTCATGTTTTGCAATTGAAATCTTGTCCCCACTGAAGTCCATGGGAAAACTCCCATGGACTTCAGTGACACTAGGATTTTACCCTGTACATGAAATACTGTATGTGTGTCAATGGGAGGGAGAGGAAACTGTAAGCCTTACAAGAATTACACACTGATAGGATGATTAATTGGTTTTGGTTTTTAATATGTTTTTTTCATAGGAATTTTACAAACAAATAATATATTGTGTATATATGAATACTGGGGGAAAAATCTTTGGTTACTGATGCCTGGCACCCATGCTCTTACTGTATATAGAAGCCTTTTAAAAGTTTAGGTGGTTTTAGCAAGCTTTGATTTGTCAGATTGTGGTACAGAAGATTTACTTTTCAAATAAAAAGTAAGGTTCTGCTTGGAGGCAGTTTAAGAAAGAGGTGAATTTAAATATAGCTGTTATATCAGCTGTAAGAATTTTCTGGTGTTTAAAATGAACAGATCAAAAACTAAAATATCTAGCATGGGGGAGCAGGGGTTAAAATGTATTGAAATACTGAACCAGGTTGCATCTGGCTTTCCCTATTTCTGCTCAAATAGTGTTATGGGTTTTTTAAAAAAATGTTTTTATTAATCTCTGAAAATGACAGTTGTCAAGAGCCTTTTGTGATGCACATATAGAAAAGTTGCGGTCAAGAGGTCATATCACTGCAATGTATTAGGCAGAAGCCTTGTCTCTTGTGGAATTTGCTTTGTTTGAAGTGGTTCCAAAGGAAGATATTTGCAGAAATGCACATCAGTTAAACGATCTGTTTGGGAACAGCTTTACATGGTACAGGAAGCTATGAGGAATCCTTTGGTTTTGTGTATGTGTGAATGTGTATGGATGTTTCCCCTCCCACTCCACCCGTAAACAATCACTTGTTCTGAACTCTGTGGGATACTCTTAAGCACACACAGGATACATGGTTTATACCAGAAACATGTATTGTGGCATTGAAATTTATAATTATGACTTACTTCAGCTCTCCTGGAAACTGAACGGTTTACTGTTGTGCTATCTGTTGTGCGAACTTGGTCACAATGAGCACTGCAACACTAAAGTCTCAGAAATTAAGTATTTTCCAAAAATCCCTGAATGTTCTTCAAACATATTTTCCATGATTAAAGTAAGGCAGCACTAACCCGTTCATAAATGAGACTGAAAGTAGCTTCTGATTATGAGGCCAGTGTTCAGCCCCCAGCTCTAGTTACTCTGATTCCCAAAGCTAAATTAATGAATCTTCTTGAAATTTGTCATGCCACACTTCATCCAAGGGTAGAAATGTTCTAAGAAGTTTGGTGTTAATCAGAAAAAGCATTGTAGTGGTAGGATATTTTGAATATTTACCTGATGTTCACTTATGAAATATTGTCCTTTTTTTTGACAGATATCGCCAAAATGGCTTGGCCTGTAACCTCTGAAATTGTTTTATTTTGTTGGCTCTGCTATCTGAGGTATAGTTGAGTGTATGGTTTGGTTTGGGGAGTTTTTGGATAGGGAGATGGTGGATTTATGGGAAAATTACAAAGATATATAATAAAACAGCTTTGTGTTTATGCAGAGCAGTTATCACATGTAGGCTGAATATGATTTAAAATGATTTTAAAATGTTTGAAAAAATAAACATATTTAGGGAGAGAGGGAGAAGATGAGAAGGAATGCAAAGAGGAAAGAAAAGGAGATTAGGATGGGACATGGTGACAAGTTCAGTAGTCTGAGAATAGAGGAATGGATGGCATGGGGAGAAGCTGTGCTAACTAGTCTTTGAATTGGATGCTTGTAATGTTTTGGGGTTCAACCCAGACCAGTGATTTGTTGTGTCAGAGCCTGCCCTGTAAGCTTGGGTGCCTTAAATATTCTGCTGCTATGACTCGCAGCCTAGACCCCAACAGCTAGTAGACAAGTATGCAGTTCTGTAAGCGTCCGTGTGCTGTGAAGCCCTTGTTCAGCACTCTGACCCCACCAGTCTGCTTACAACACAACACCACCCTGGTCTCCACAAGCTTTGGTTACTACTTTCAGGATGACCCCAAATTTCCCTAAAACTATCTGCCCTGAAGTGTTCAGCCCTCACCTGGAAACTCAGATAATTAATAAGGTTCATTTCTACTTTAAAAAGACAAAATCACAGATTTTTACTTTAACTGGAATTAACTATCACTTCACTTCAAACACCACACTAGGTTGGTTTAGCTTAAAAGTAAAACAAGTTTATTCGCAAGAAGAGAGATTTTAAATGAGTTCGAGTACCAGGGATAAAGACAAAAATGGTTACAATCAAATAAAAGTAAATTACACTTTCTAACGGCTCAGACTTAACTTAACAAGCTACAGTCTTTGTTCACAGTAGACTTACCAATCTTTCTCCTTCCCAGTCATGGCTGACTTTCTCTCTGTCATGACCTTCCACAGAAGTGCAAGGTGCTGGTTTCCCTCTAGGTCAGTGTTTCTCAATTAAATTTGGCCACGGAACCCTTTTGAACTCGATAAATAATTGTGGAACCCCCCAAACTCTTAACAATATTTTTACATATGGGGCCAAAAAAATGTCGAAATAAGCAAATTATATACCATCGTTTCTCAATTAAATTACACTCATACTCGATACCCTCCACCTTTTTCGGCGGCGCGGAGAACAGCTTCTCTCAGCGGCACGATGTCACTTTCTCGCAGAACCCTAACAGTGTTCCCACGGAACCCCAGGTTTCCACGGAACACCAATTGAGAAACACTGCTCTAGGTGAAGGATGCCAAAATGGCTCTCTGTTTCCCCTCAGATCTCTGAGTTCATTGACCTGTATCAAATGACAGGATGATCTCATGCTGTTCTTCCTGGCCTTTGGCCTTTCCACTCCCCTGCTGATTTCGATGTAAATGTTAAATTCTGTCATGCTACTTTCCCTCCTGTCTGGGAGAAATTCTGTTTCTCCCTTTGTTTGTTCACAGACTGTAAAGTCTAACATTAGTAAATATCCATAACTCCTTACATAGTGTGAATATGTACATTTCACAATATTACTCATCAATGTGTCACTAGCTTTCATGAAAGACCTCACTTGATACCTTTTATAATACAGTAATACCGTATGTAATCAATTCAGTTAATTAATCAATTAATTCAATTACTTATCATTTAAGGTTCAGACCCCCTATCTTTATAGTCCAGTAAACCATCGAAAAGTATTCTCAGATAAAGTTCATTTTCTCCTTCTGGTGAGGACTTCATGCTGGTTCGTCCCACACTGGTGATAGTTGCGTCGATACCTCCTCCTATTGTTAGCTTGATGGCTTTGTTTATCTCTTATGTAAACGCACCTTTATTGTCTCTGCCTGATGACCAGGCTGATCAGCCAAGCAAATACACATTCCATTGTTTAGGGCAGACTGGGCTTACACATTGCTTGCCAAACACATTTTAAGAACATAATTCTAGCACATATCCATAACTCTTTGTACACACTTCAGGCATACGTCATGCAATAATATTAATAATCAATGATGTATTAGTTTTCCAGTGATCTCTTACATGCCAGCTTTTGTGTATATATCATGACAACAGTGTGAAGTTAGTGAGTATGTCAGGCCTGATGAATTGCTAACAGACTAATGAACCACCTATGGGCCTCTGTGTCACAGAGCTTCAGGTGAGACAGGAGAAGGGGTGCAGGAGATTGGCTGGTGTTAGGGGGAGGGAAGGAAGAAAGAGTGTGCAGAAGGGGACAGATGATGGGAATGGAGAGGGGAAGGCACGGAGAGAGAAAGGAAAGGGAGAAAGACCCTTATCTATAATAAATTTCAAGGTTAATTAATTTTAAAAATGTGTGCCCATAAACGTTCCCACCTGACAGTTCCCACTGACAAAAAAATGACAAGACGTAGGAGTCTAAAACATCCGTCTAAAGGCTTATCATTTTCCCCTCCATTAGAGTTCCCTATCCACAACTCGCAAGGAATAACTCCTTTCTCCTGCCCCTCAAATAGACTTGTATGCAAGAGTGGATCCCTGCTTTGGTGGCCCTTATAAGATCCAAGAATGGCTTTCCCTCTATGCACTTCATGTCCAAAGCCGATTCAAACTCTTGGTGCTCATTGAAAAAATGGATAAATTTGCAAAGAAAAGTGTGCTTTCATTATGTCATGCGAACACTCAGAAACAAAATTGCCTTATAAAACATTTACACTCTTTAACCCCCTTGCCTTCCCTCCCAAAAATACAATATCTAAAAATAAAACAGTTTGTGGTCCACCATGTTTCCCATTGACACATACTCCATCACTCACTGTCACCCTACTCTATTTACAGTGCCTCCGAAATTAACTTTGTTCCCTAAAAATTGCAAAATCATATGCAAACATAAAACTAATAAATTACTATGAGATTTTAAAATTATATTCCCTATTTAAGTGATCCATTTCTAACAATCTCCTAGAAATTTGTTATTTTGACCTTTCTGTGTATTTTTATAAATTTTAGAGAGCAGAGCTAATGGGGTTGGGGCGGGGGGTGCTATTTGGATGGGATGAAAACAAAAGAGAGTTTACTACAGTTAGGATTCAATTATAGTCTCGTGTTAGGCTGAGCCACAATGTGGGAGAGGAAGGAGACACCTGCTATACAACCATCCCAGTGTATAGAGGGTATGGGGCCATTGTTCTTCCAAGTCACACTGTCTGTCTTTAAGGCCTCTATTATTGCACTATTTTACATTCCCCAGTGCAGAAAGGCAAGTTACATATCCCCTGTTCCAGCATGGATGTTCGTGTCTGAAGGGCTCCTAGGATCCACTTAACTTTCTAAAGTAGGCATATTAAACCAGCAGCCTGTATTCTGGATCTGTCTTGCTTGATGTATTTATGCAGCTTTCATGATACATTCAAATTTGTGCAGAATCTAAGCTTTCATTTAAAAAGAGAAATAAGTTTCTTGACTTCATAGTTGGAAAGAAAATCTTCCAAATATGAATCAAATATCAATTTTTGTCTGCCTGAGTCTGCAGATGGCCTGAAACAGTTATTCAGAGAAATATGAAGTCCTCTGAATCCTACTGATATTACTGGAGTGTCGATGCTAAAGCCTAGTGGCAGCACTTAAGTGTCAACGTTAACTATTTAATTATAATCATTATAGCAGATGGAATGAGGAAGGGTCTGGAAGTGAGGCTCTTGAGGGAATTGAGGTTTCTTCAGGAAAGGAACAAGAATGACCATACTAGGTCAGACCAGTGGTCCATCTAGCCCAGTATCCTGTCTTTGCACAGTGGCCAGTGCCAGGTCCTTTAGAGGGAATGACCAGGACAGGGCAATTTCAGGTGGTCCATCCCCTATCATCCATTCCCAGAGTCTGGCAGAGATTTAAAGACACCCAAAGCATGGGATTGTGTCCCTCATCATCTTTGCTAAGATTGTGTCCCTCATCATCTTTTTTGTTTTAAAACTGCTGCTTATTAATTTCATTGGGTGACCCCTAATTCGTGTGTTATGTGAAGGGATAAATAACACTTCCCTATTCGCTGTTTCCATACCATCCATGATTTTATAGATCTTTGTTATATCCCCCTTTAGTAGTCTCTTGTCTAGACTGAACAATCCCAGTCTTTTAACATCTCCTTGTATGGAAGCTATTTCATAGCCCTAGTCATTTTGGTTGCCCTTCTCTGTACTTTTTCCAGTTCTAATATATCTTTTTTTGAGATACGGCGACTGGAACTGTATGCAGTTTTCAATGTGTAGGCATACCATTGATTTATATGGTGGCATTATGATACTTTCTGTTTTATTATCTAGCCCTTTCCTAATGGTTCCTAACATTCTGTTGGCTTTTTTACTGCTGAAGCACAGCGACCAGATGATTTCAAAGAATTGTCCATGATAACTCCAAGATCTCCTTCTTCAGTGGTAACAGCTAAGTTAGACCCCATCATTTTGTATGTATAGTTGGGATTATGATTTCCAATGTGCACTACTTTTCATTTATCGACATTGAATTTCATATGCCATTTTGTTGCCCAGTCACCCAGTTTTGTGAGATTCCTTTGTAACTCTTCGCAGTTAGCTTTGTACTTACTATCTTGAGGTACTTTGTATCACCTACGAATGTTGCCACCTCACTGTTCATCCTCTTTTTCAGATAATTTATGGATATATTGAACAGCACTGGTCCCAGTACAGATCCTTGCAGACCCTGGTATTTACTTTTCTCCACTGTAAAAACTGACCATTTATTCTTACCCTTTGTTTCCTGTCTTGTAACCAGTTATTGATCCTTCCCTCTTACCTAGGGTGACCAGCTTTCCCGATTTTATAGGGACAGTCCCAATATTCAGGGCTTTTTCTTATATAGGCGCCTATTACCCCCATCCACCTGTCCTGATTTTTGACACTTGCTATCTGGTCACCCTACTCTTATCCCATGATTGCTTAGTTTACTTAAGAACCTTTTGTGAGGGACCTTGTCGAAGGCTTTCTGAAAGTTCAAGTACATTATGTTGGCTGGGTCACCCTTATCCACATGCTTCTTGACACCCTCCAAGAATTCTAATAGATTAGTGAGGCAAAAATCCCTTTACAAAAGCCATGTTGTCTCTTCCCTTATATATCGTGTTTATCATGATAATACCGTTCTTTACTATGGTTTCAACCAATTTTCCTGGCTACTGCCCTGTAATTGGCAGGATTGTCTCTGGAGCCTTTTTAAAAAATTGACATCACATTAACTCTCTTCCGGTCGTCTGGTACAAAGACTGATTTAAGCATTCCACAGTAACTATTTCTGCAATTTCATATATATATGAGTTCCTTTTGAACTCTTGAGTGAATACCATCTGGGCCTGGTGACTTTTAATACGGTTTAATTAATCAATTTGTTCCAAAACCACCTATTGATGGCTCTATCTGGGAAAGTTCTCATATTTGTCAAAGACAAAGATCTTCCCCCAGATCCTCTACAGTGAAGACCAATGTAAAGAATTCATTTAGGTTCTCCTCAGCTGCCTTCTCTTCCGTGAATGTTCCTTCAGTCCCTTAATCATCCAGTGATCCCACTGACTGGCAGGCTTCCTGATTTTGATGTACCTAAAAATAATCTTGCTGTTTGTTTTCGGGCCTTTAGGTAGTTGATCCTCAGATTCTTTCTTAGCCTGTCTTGTTATACTTTTATACTTGACTTGCCAGAGTTTATGTTCCTTTCTATTTTCCTCACTAGGATTTGACTTCCAATTTTTAAAGGATGCCTCTTTGCCTATAATCATGTTGCTTTAGTCTGCTGTTTAGCCCTGCTGGCATTTTTGATCCTCTTATTGTTTTTTTAAAATTTCTTTTAGTTTGCGGTATACATCAAGTTTAGTTTAATGGTATTTTTAAATAGTATACATGCAGTTTGCAGGCATTTCTGTCTTGTGACAGTTTCTTTTAATTTCCATTTAATTGGCTTCCTCAGTTTTTGTGTAGTTCTTCTTTTTCAAGTTAAATGCTACTGTTGTGGCTTTCTTTAGCATTTTCCCACTAAGAGGATTGTAAATTTAATTACTGTAATTGGTGGCTGTTACAAGTAATGCAGCAATTTTCACCTCTTGAACCAGATTCTGTGTTCCTGTGCTGAAAGACGGGCAGTGTATATGCACAAAGGCATGAAATGGGGAGAAACAGGGAAAGGTGATGGGGAAGGAGGAGAAACGGGGCAGAAACAGAAACACCTGATAATATTTTCCAGTTGGTGAACGTGGCAATGAGGTACAGAACAAATAATAATTACAAGTTAAGTTATTGTATAAAGACTACTCTCAACCTTTGTACAAACCTCCTACTGACATTAGTGGGAAAGCCACTGGACTGATAGGAGTATGTATTTATACTCCAGCCCTCTGAGCATACTGGGGGCTGCTGTAGATTTAACAGCCTTGAGTGAGCCTATAATGTGTATTGAAAAGTCAGGACATAAGTCACTAGTGTGATGCATAGGATCACAGAAAATTATTTGTGTAATTTTTTGGTCTAGATTGTTAGGCCTAAAAATTACAATATCACGATAGTTGGATCATATTATATGTTTTGCAAGATGTACATGAAAATTCTCATATTATATGACATCTGAAGAGTCAAATTGTTACTAGTTTGACCTCAGAGAATCTTAGTGCTGTTCCTGTTATGACTTCTTCCATTAAAAAAAAGAGCAATTTAATACAAAGAAGTATGATGAATAACTTCTTAAGTTTTACTTACCAGGCTACTGGTATCACATTAACGCTTTTGTGTAATGACGGTACCTGATTACATACTTCTTATTCAGGTAAATCTCTTATTGATTTCAGTCAGTTTTATGTGAGTAAGGGAGTGCAAGTTGAGGCCCACTCCAAATCCTGTAGTATAAAATGGTTTTCATATATGAATAAGGGCATATTTACTTATATGGCAGCCACATATACAGTATAATAATAATGAATGGTAACCTATATAAATGTGATGTTATTTTAATAATGCTAGTGTCTGTGATATGTAAATATGGTAAAGAAACAAGGAGAAAGAGCAGTACTTCTTGTCAGCATAGGCAGGAAATAGACTGCCAAATATCTAAAGTGAGTGGCAGGGGAGACTGAAATCATCTCATCTAAGGAAGGGAAATGAAAGCTGTAATAGACACAGTAAGACACATTTTCCTTTGCAAAATGTTGAGAGCCCTCAATTCCCTTTTACTTCAATGGAAGTTGAGGGGCTCAGCATCTTGCAGGATTGAGCTGTAAAATTATTAATGTAAGATAGAACATAGCATATAGCTTTCTAATAGGATTACTTGGGCATGGGGGATGTCTAAGCAGTTTTCAATCCCTGCCCCACCTATAACCATGATAGTTTTTAGTAACATCTGTATTGAGTTCCTCCACTCTAATACATGCTAGGTTAAATATTACTCATAATAATTAGGGGCCAGATACTGTTAACACAGAAAAGTTTTATCTTCCAAAGTAGAATAAAAATTGATTTACACATTGTGAAAATTGGACAGGAATTGTGTTGAATCAGGCTCTCTTAATGACAGCATTGTGCATTTCAGCAGTCTAATCTGACAACAGCAAATGAGCTGTAAAGTTTTCCCTGACTTAGATCATGTACAATATTTTCTACACTATTTCTGAAGGGAAGGTGAAACAATCTCAGTTATCTGAAAATCTAGAGAAGAACAGCCAAAAAATACTTTTTTTTGGCTTCTATGTAACTCATTCCCCATGCTGCCTTCAAATGACCAGTGATTGGCAACATACTGAATTATAAAGTTTTGTTTCATTTTTGAGACTTGTTTTGTTTTAGGAGTTAATTTTTACTTTGTTTTTTTTTTTAATTTGTAATTTCTGTGAGAGTTTTTAAAGAATATTTTTATTTGAGTCACAAAATGAATGATAAACTATTTTCACTTAAATACATTATATGCCAAGAGAAAGATTAGGATCTTTAGATCAAACTAAAGAACATTTAAAACATACATACATAACAAGAGAAAATACAACAAAATATAAACAAACAATAAAACTTCAGTGAGGAGAAATATTTGACAGAACAAATGGCTTCTTAAGCCAGCTTTTTTTTTTCAGATTAAATAACAAAGATGGAGTGAAACATTTTGCTCAGTATTAGAAAACGTACTCTACTCCTACTTGAGAGTGGTTGCCAGTGTATTTTAAAATTCTGACTATCGTAAACACCTTGTCAAAATATTGATGAATAATGGATTATAAGAACACAATTTTTTTATGTATCATATCTAGGAATTAAAGGGGAAAAATCAAATTCATATGATCTTTTTCAGGGTCTTCTGTAGTACCTGTCACAGTGGCATCTGAGCTTATGAACATTTGTTTTTTGTATTACAGATTGCTCTTCAAAGTAAAATGATTATTTTTGTCCATTAACAACTGTAGTTAAACAGATTTGTCTAACAATAGTGATAAGACTATAATATCCAAGAGATAACAGAAATTAAACAAAGAATGATACCTGTTTAGAGTCCTTTTTGCTTCAGCCAGTAATTATATTCCATCAATACAGATGCAAAAACAAATATCTAATATAGCATTGTGCTTCTTGTGAGTAAAAGGATTAAGAGAAAATGAACCCCATATTAGGTTAAAAACTGAACTACTGGAAGAAACTGGGACAAGTGGAAAGACCTGATTAGAAATAAATCATTGTTACAACTTTTTATAATACCATATGCGCATCTAGTGTAACTCATCATTTTTATTTCTTCAACTCTGCTGTATTCTCTTGTACCTTATACATCTCATATCCTTCCTATAGTGACACTCTATATGCAATATATGTGTGTGTATTTCTTTTACGTTTGATTAAAAAAATTAGTAACACAAAATGTTCAAACTCAAATACCTAAAATTAGGCTCCAATAATCCATATTTAGACACCTAAATAAAAATTGACCTGATTTTCAGAGTTGTCAAACACCTAGTGTTTCCACTGATCTAGATTCTGAGCTGGAAAGGAGAGAGTAAAAGATGTCTCTAGGCTACCTTTCTGCCTCCTTGGTCCTGGGCTGACTGGATGTCAAAACCATCCCTGGCATGACTGAAATCAGCCTTTAAGATGCTCTAAATTATTCTGCCTGCAGCAGTCCCACAAAGTGCTATTCTGCTGGAGATCAACTGAGTTGCCATCCACTGCACCTAGCTCCTTCTCAGCCACAACAGAGTATGGTGGAGAGCTGGCATAGTTGACTGTGTGCCAACTGAGGATTCCTATTTGTTGGGGAAATCCATAGCTTCTTGTAGGGTAGATTTATGGATGATTCTTTGGTCCTTTGGTGGTGTAAAGCAGTTTAGTCAGGGCTGAAAATTTGGCCCATTGACTTCAGTAGAATATGTGGGTGGTCAGCCCTTCTAAAAATCTCTTACTTAGGTGTATAACTTTAGCACACATGAAAATTTTGACCGAAATGGATTTCTATAAAGGCAAAAAGGCGTTTATAACTCACATTTTTTTAGTAAAAGCGAAACAATAATAATGCGCTGCTGTATGTATTGCACTCAAACATATACTATAAAATAGTAAAATAGTCCTCAAGCGGTCAATGACAACTAGCACACCAAGTCCCAGCAAACACTTTCCCATGGCCAACATCAGAACCCTGACATCACTCTGTCAAAATTCCCTTGAAGAAAACAGGACCCTCATTCAAGAATAGTGTTTGTTTTTTGCCTGTGCCCGAAGTAAGGTATATCCCATAGCTATTTTCAGATCATTTTTACTTTGCACCCCTCAATCCCCCAATCCCAGTATGAGAGAAGAAATTATTTCTTCAGACACCAAAATAATTCAAAATCACAAGTCAATCTCCACAGAAACACCAGTGATTAATTATAATGATCACTGCCAACTCTTCCATCTATACAATAGGCAGGACTGGAAGTCATTTAGAAATTTTTCAGCTCCCAACCACCAAAGCTGTTTCTCTTCTTTGTAAAGAAGTTATTAGATTACGCCTGATAATTTACATAAGTAAAAAACTGTCCAAGGTCCCCTGATGATTTAGGCCATAAATCAGCAAAGCACTTAAAGGGGGGAGCTGAGATTAGAATTTAGTTCTTGATTTCAAGTTCTGCACTCAATCCTTAGACCAGTGGTGTCCAACTTTATTACACTGGAGGGCCACGTAAACCTAAGCACAACCTTATGTGGGCCAAACAGATTCAACATTTTTGAATAAGATTTAAAGTCAGCTGTATTGATTTATATTTTAAGTTCAGTTTGTTTCGTGTGTATTTAGATAGGTTGTTTCCATGTTCAGGATTGTCTGTTTACACACTTGTATAAACTAAAATGATGTAAACATGATGGCAAATCATGAATGAATCAGCTGTTAGTATATTGTGTTGAAGCAGGCCGCGGGACTTTTGAAATGCTCTGGTGGGCCGCGTACGGCCTATAGGCCATAGGTTGGGCACCCCTGCTTTAGACCACATTTCATCTAGTTGATCCCAAAGCATGAACAGCATGTCAATGCCAACATATATGGACCCATTTTCCTTTGTCAAACCACAGCCGTGACCCCTGACTCCTGCTTGCTAAGCATATCAGAATTTGGTTTCCAAAGCTGTGGCTGAAACCCCAAGCCCCCCCATGTTTAAGATATTCTATGAACATATGTATATACTAAATTAAATGCACTATTTAAAGAAAAGTCATTCCAACAATTTTCATCAAACCTTTATTTTGAGGGATAGTCCATATTATGAAGGCATCTCAGTTTTTAGCAGCTCCAGCAGGATGAATCTCCACTGAACCCCAACTCAACCATCCTTATAGGTATAATTATTCCAATTCTGAAATGAATGGTCTGGAAATCCTGAGATTTAAAACAAACCTTTTTATAAACCACTCTTTGCTGATATCTAGCAGTGTGTTGCCATCCCAGTCCTTCCAACCAAATAAATAAGATACAGTAGTCTGGCCCTCAAATCTGTGTCTGGACACACTTTCTGATTTTTAGAGGTTTGTATGCTAATTTTTCCATCTTGATCCATTTGTCAGTTTTACAGAAGCACAGGATTAGCACCACTCAATCCGTTGTCCTGCTGTACTGAAAGAAGGACAGGAGACACTTGATATAGTTATAATCAGGTCGCAGCTTTATTGTAAGACATCTGGGACTATCCGGCAGATAAAAGTGTACAGTGCAAATAACCCCATGTTCATTGAATAACTACTGAGGGTCTTCTGCAAGTCTCCCCTTTTTTTCCATCCAGGTCCCCCTGCCAACCCATTGCTGGAATCTTACCAACCCACCCTCCACCTTCGCCCTGTAGCAGGGTTAAGGTGGGTTGTAACAAAGGGGGGTTGGCTCCCTGCTGTATCATTCATAGGAGCCCCAACCTCCACCCTGTTCCATTCCTTTAGCCAACACCTCCTTTTTAAGTCCTTTATGAAGCTATTTATCCGGTCACTGTATACCTTCCCTATGGAGTAACTGCACTGGATGTCCGCCTCACACTTACATAATGAGTTGCAACATACAGCCTAACTCCCTTCATGCCATATGTCAACAAAACTTTCCCCAAACCCACTGTGGGGAAGGTGAAAAAACCCCACCTCCACCTAGGCCAATCTGGTGGTAAAGGAAAAATTCCTTCTTAGCCCCCTCTAAAAAGGGGCGGCTAGAGCAATGCCCACAGCAGGTCTTGACCAAACCTGGTATTTCACCACCTAAGGGGAAGGGGGGGGACTGCCTCAGCCTGCTCGGTGTAAAAGGAGGCTCTCTGCACACACAAGCCCCTTTTAAACTCTTCTGCCCTTCTGGTTCCCATGGAGTGAGCCAGCGACCATGCTGACCCCCTTCTCCCCTTTTGCAGTAGTTTGACCTCTTTCTCTCCCCACCCCCGACCAGGCACCGTTCCCTTCATTCGGTCAACCAGATAAATTTCCCCCCCACACACACAACACACACCCATCAAAAGGTGCAGTGCAGTCATTGGTCCAGTGCAGTTTTCTGAAAAGTAATATACCAATGAGCAGAAACATCATGGTTTGTATTTACCAAAAATTCAGTGAGCCAACTTATAGTCTTAAAAAATTAGTAGTAGTAAATGCCTGGAACCAAAAATATTTCGATCTATTACTTTACACCCTTTCAAAATAAAGTCAAACAAACAGAAATAAGCCTAGGTAACAGGCACTCTCTATATCTTTAAATTAAAAAGTGCTTTGGGTGGCCTTCCATCTTTTCCTATGCCAGAAGAACACACATAGTAAATTCTATTAGTGCACTTAACATATCAGTACATAAACATAATTTTACAACGCTAGAGTTACTGTGGAATTACGTCAAAACTTCCATTCTGAATTACGTAATTTGTTATACATTTTTCATTTTAACTGGAGAGACTTTTGTAGCTTAACTATTTATTACTTTCCATATTATTAATGTAATTATGTTAAAGAAGTGTTCAGTGTTTCTTTATTTGTAGAACTGAGTGAATAATTTTCAATGAATAATTTATCTGATGGATTTAACCTCTCTTTCTATTTGAGGAATTGCCATGAGCAGATTGTGATTGTCCAGCCATGCTGGAAGAAAGACAGGAGGCAATGGACATGGTTTAATTAGGCCCCAAATTTATTGACTTAAAATATCTGGGAGTACCCAGCAATATATTATACAGTGAAGGTTATCATTGTTTCTGTAATCATTTCACCTTAATCCCCAGCCTGGTTTCAGCCATCCTGTAACAGGAACCCCATTGTGCTCCCCTCATAAAAGAGTTAAGGGGACTAGAAAAAGAGGGGGTTGGCTCCCCCTGTGCCAAATATAGGAGCCCCAAACTCCTCTTTCTCAGATCCTTTAAGGGATGCTTTCATTTATATCATTTTTTGCAGTCCATTTTATCTGATAACTGTAACCCTTCCATACTGAGTACCTGCTCTGGACATCTGCCAAGAGTTTTGCATACTAAATTGCAACGGTATATCTTAATCCCACCTGTCCCATCTCACAGGGTCCCAAACCCACTGTGGGGAAGGCAAAAAAACCAAAAACCAAAAAACACCCACCCCAATCTGGCAATGAGGGAAAAACCCTTGCCCGCCCCCAAGGAAAAACAACTAGTGTGATATTTATGGCGGATCATGAAGGAACCTGGTCCTCTTTTAGATTCTGTGTGTAGATGGGTGGATGCTGCCAGTGCCAGCCCAGTTCAGGTGAAGGAGGGCTTCCCTGGAAGTGCACAGGGTATAAATCCCCCACCCAGTCAGTTGGAAGGGCAGTGCCACCCTTCCCCACTACACACACACAACCTGCTCCAGCTATTTTTTGCTCCTTCCAACTCTGTAGAGGTAAACTTTCCCCTTCCTCCCGCTCTGTTGCCAGTTGCAGGGGGAGCCTTTAAAGGGGCAACACCCCTTTTCTGCCAGGCAGACAGGCAGACAAGAAGCCACTGAGTACAGCGGCAGTGAGAACAGCATCTTCAGCGTGTCTCGAATCAGCTTAATTCAGGAAAATGTCTTGTGTTTTGGGGCCTGATTGAATTCTTGTTAAAATTATTAGAAAGTCTCTACTAACTTTACTGTGCATTGGATCAGGGCCTAAGAAAAAATAGCATGCAAAATCCTCACATCTTGGTTATCTTTAGAATCTCTCTCTTCTCACATCAATAGTATAGCTCCATTGACGTCAGTGGGAGTTACTCTTGTTACACTGACATAAGTGAGAAGGAGGTTGTTTCTTGTTTGCCACAGCAACACATAGGATGCAGACAAACTCCATTCTCTTGTGTGTGTGTGTGTGTGTGTGTGTGTATGTGTATTCCTTTTACTCTTGTTACACTGACGTAAGTGAGAAAGAAGAGGGATGCTTTTTATTCCTTTTTTTCTTTCTTATTCCTTTTTTCCTCTTATTCATTTTGTGTGTGTGTGTATTCCTCATTCTGTATAATTACTAATATTAATTATTAATATTTCTATTTGAAATAAGATAAAAAATTGAAATTAGTCATAAAACAATCAGTTAAAAATTCTACTAAGGTGTCTCATGTTGTCATTAGACTATAGCTTAATTATTTTTTAAAAAGTTCCCCAAGAGCCTAGTCTGATGTAATTGGTCAATCACTGTCAATACTTTAAAATGTTTTATTGTATAACATTAATCATAATCCTTAAATATTATCCCACTGATATTCTCCAAAGGGCCCTCAGCACCTCGCAGGATAAAACTGAAAAGTAGTGATGGTCCCTAATGGCCCAGTGTAAAAGTTAATATCAATTACATTACAGAAATGGAAATCTGCAGCCTGCTCTTGCATTCCCTATGCACCCAAAGCACCCATTGAAGTAAAAAAATCAGAGATATGGGAATGTAGGTCAGGATGTCTAGGTCATCATAAAACAAGCAGGACAGACATTTGTCTGCCCTTGAATCAGCTGCCTCATAAGTAGAAATTCTTTTCTTAAAAGTTTTAATTGTTTTAAATGTATGTCAAGAAAACTTGAGGTAGTTTAAGATCAACTCTTCAAAACAGAGCGTTTATGTAAAGAACATGATTGTTGTTCGATTTCCTATTTGATTAGAATTGAACAAAAAATGTAGAATGCAATTTTAAAACCTGTGCTTTTGAAATTCCATTGAACTTACGAAGAGGATCAAGGGACCAAAAGCACTAGGAATGTGGCACTGGTCCCTTGATCTTCCTCATCAGTTCAATGGGATTTCAAAAGCACAGGTTTTAAAATATTGTTCTGACACATTTTGTTGAATTCTAATCAAATGGTAATTGATCAGCAATAATGTCCTCGATGTAAAGACTATGGTTTGGATAGCTGGTGAGAAATTACCCATACTCTTCCTGATATACATTTAAAACAATTACATTGTGATAGGATAGCAATCATTGCAAGGATAAGAGGATTTAAAAATATATTTCTTTCAGAGTCATAACAATAAAACATAGTTCCATTTGTACTTTTTGGAAATAAAATTGTGATTTAATGTAAAAATGGCTTGCAGTGTCTTTATCTTTGGATATTATTTTTGCTTAAGAAATCAAGTTGCAAATTGCACTTGGCAAAGCATTAGTACTGTCATCATTAACCAGCACCCATCCATAGATAATAATCTTTTATGCCTTCCAAGAAGTATATTTTGGATAACAGAAAGAAAGTTCCATTAATGTACAAAAATTAATGAAAACCATTGTGCGTTGTAAATCAAGAAGACGTTGGTTATGCAGAATGCCTTTTAGGTTATTGTTAATATTATAGAGAATTTTTCATTAGCATTATAATGGGTATCAGTAGAAACATTACAGAAGTTAAGATATACTAAGTACTCTGATTTTAAATAAATATCTCCTTTTTATGAAGAGCAATGGGTGAGCAATTTTTAGTGTTATTTTTAATCAAATCTATCTAAATACAGGAATACAAGTGAATTTTGAGAGCAAAGCTTTTTCTGGTATGATTTAAGCAATGCTCTTTTTGGACATTACAAATAAATGAAACATTTATTATGAGATAATATTTAGAATTCCATTGTATTTAAAACATTCAGTCCAGTATAGCTTTCCTTTAACTCTTAAATAGTTTATTTAAGTTTCTGAATTTCAGTTCAAATGCTTTCTAGTAGATACTCAAGTAGTCTTGCTTTGGGATAGATATTTATATTTACAAATCTACAAAAATATTTTGAGCCACATATATTGATAATCTATAAACCCACATAAAGAGCCTTATCCTGTGTTGACTTCAATAGGAGTTATAACTGAGTAAGAACTGCATAATCAGAAAATGCAATATGAAATCCACTCTGAAGTTGAATAATTACAAAAGTGAGATTAATTTATTATTGTAATGTACAGTAGAGTACAATAATTTGGTAATAGAATTATATTTATGCATTCATGAGTAGTAGAGCTTTCTGGGATGAAAATATTGTATTTTGATAATTTTATGAAAGAAATTCAGTATTTTTCATTTTTGCTTCAGATTTTCTGGAGAAATTAAAATTTTCACATCATTTTCTCATTCAAAAGGTTGTAGAGTAAAACTCCTGTGTGGGGTACCTGATTCAAGGAGAGACAGAAGAATCAGTTCTGCTTGCTTTATGACATCCTGACCTACATTCTCCTCTAATTTTTGTCAACTTGAACATTTTCTAAACACAGTTTTGCTACAATTCTGTTGATTAGAAATGTTAGAATATATTTTCTCAGTCACATTGGCATTAAAATTGGGAATCCTGATTATTTGAGATGCCAGTCTGGATGCCTTAACTTCCTGGATGTGGCCCCAGGCACAACAACATTTTCAATGTATTACCTTGTTGAAATTGAGTAAATTTGATATTTAAGCATGTCTGCAGATGAACATCTTGAGCTCTTTATTTGCTGGACTATTGGCATTGCAATTAGATAGTTTAAGCTTTATCCAGTTTTCAGATAGTTAAACATTTACATTTTTAGATGTGCTATCATCCATGCTATTACATCCATTTCTTTCTTAAAAATTAGAAAACTCTCTTGCAATTCAGATATTTTCTTTCTTACAGAAAAACTGTTTTTCCTTTTGTGGGACACCACAGAGCTAGAAATTCAGGAGGTTATTTTCTGTGCAGTGAGATATGCCAGAGTTCATAGACACTTGGTTAGGAGGCTGCAATTCTTCTCAGATGTAGCCCCCACCAATGTCTTATTGCCTCCTTCTTGGCATATGGCAATACGCTCTAACCTTTCTTTCTTTCTTTCTTTCCTTCCATGGATCAGGACCCCATTGTGCCAGATATTATACAAACACGGAACAAAAAAGACCGTTCTTGCTCCAAAGTGTTTATAATCTAAACAGCCTTGAGGAGAACTCAGAAATTTCAGCTATACCCTCCTGCTTACCATAATAACATTTAATGTATTACACTTCAAGCAATTCTTGTGTTCCATAAAATGCACTAGATTTCAATTAGTTTTTTACTATAATTAAAGGTGTTGGTGTTAATCTAGCAAGTTCTCATTTGGTTTCAGTCAGGAATACCTTAGAAACTGCCTCTCTCCAGATGGATTTTTCTGGTAGTTGTGGTGATGAAAGGCATTATTGTTAGCAGTCATCACATTAGAATTTTGTTAGGTGGTCAACAGTGTTTTTCTTATTGGGGGACCGCCACAATTCACATGTACATTTTTCCGGAAGAAAGACAAGACACTATGGATGTGGTTTAGCTAGGCCCGCCCCCTCCCTCCCCCCATCTTATAAATTCATCTCGTGTGGGAGCTATCTGGCAATAATTCATATAATGCATCTTTCCTTCGCATTAGAGGAACTACCATCAGCCCTTCATCTCTCCACATCTGGTGCCGCCTTATTTCTGGGATCCCACTATTCATCCCTTGTATGAGGGATAGGGAGCTGGAGAAAGAGGGTAGTCTCCTCCCTGTACAAGATCCCAACCCTATTTCCTAGCTCCTTAACCATCATACAAATGGTGTGTAGTGTAGTGGGCTGACAGCAGGTGTAGAGAGATGAAAAGCAGATGGTAGCCCTCTAATAGGAAGGAAAAATGACCTGCATTGTATGAATTATTCCCAGATAGTTCTCAGAGGAGTTGAGGACCCCTAAGCCCACTTCCAGTTCCAGCTTATCAGGGAACTGGACCCTCTAGGAACAATTACCTTCACTGGATACCTGCCAACATGCAACAATTTGAACCTTACCTGCTGGCCTACCCACTGGGTCCCTGAAGAGTTGTGGGGAAGACCAAAAAAAAAACAAAAACCCAAAACCCATCCTGGCCAGACCAATTTGGCAGTGAAGGAAAAATCCCCAGTCCTAAAGGAGGCAACTAGCAAAATGACCACAGCAGTCCAAAAAACCAAGTCCTCTGCTACTACCAGGTGGATACCTGCTGGTCTGGCACGTAATGGAGCCTGGACCATAGGGAAAGGGATTATATACCCTCTTTTCTGTTGCACGTGAGCCAATAGGCTCAACAGAGCTCCTGCTCTCCTCTTTCCCAGTTGCCTCACTCACAGACCACTAGGGCATTGCATTTATGAGATGGGCAAAACCCTTTTTAAAGGGGCAACAGCTTTTTTTCCCCCTGTGCTGATCCAGACAGTGACCCCCATCTTTTAAGGTGCCAAGGTGCAGTTTGTTTCTCTAACTGCTGCAATAAAATCCAACTCAGTTGGCCTTTGGGGATATTGCATTTCTTATTCATTTATGCAGTCTTCTGATAAGAAATTGCTGCAGGTGGAGGTATTTCTTTTGTGGGTTGAAGAATTCTGTTTTAAATTGACTATTGTCAGTTGTTTTATTGTAATAAATGGAAGAAAAAAGATTTAATGCCATATTAAGGTTTCATTATGGAGTGCTCAAAAGTAAGGAAATGTGGAAAACATAGTTGAACTCTTCCCCATTCTTTATGTGTATCTCTGTAACTTTTAATTTCACAATCACATACTATGTCTGAAATTTTATAATCTGATAACATTATTCTACAAATTTATATATACCCAATGTCTATTATGATTGTGTGAAGACTGTATCAGAAAGTATACATGTAAGAGATGATGTCATATATTCAAACATAACTCCCATTTTCTGACTTTTGATTGCTGAACTAAGCAACATTAATATTGCACTCAAGAAAGCTTTTCTTTTAATTTTCTATTTTTTATGTATAAAAATAGTAAAAAAATGCAGAAGTCCCCCATTCTATAACTAACTTCCTATCAAAAGCATTTTTAAATTGCCCATTTATAGGCACCAGGCGGTTAACTAGTGTCTCTTAATATTGCATTTCCACAAATTTGTATTATAAGTATGCACTATATGAAATCCTTAAAATAATATGAGCACCCGCTACCTGCTCCAGCACCCTTAGGGTTTTTCCAAGCTGTGACTCAGGGTGGGGGAAGAGGATAGTTTGTTTTTGCAGTTTAAACTGACCTAATGTCTTTTCTTAACTTCAGATGAATCTAAGCATGCGATCTGTTTAAGATACGTAAGCTTTTCTAAGGCCTTAGATCTGTTTTAACTACACAGAGGCTGAATGGCTGGTCACCAGAGGTTGGGAGAATGGAAGTTAATGGGCAGAAGCAAGGCATATTCTTTTTGATGAATTGTAAGTAATTGCAACTCTGGTTAATACATAATTTCAATTCCCCTAACTTCGGTTTGAAGAAAATCAGTTTTTAATTGACAAAATCCTTGTCCTCAATGAGGACTATGTCCACTTCCAGGTTTTTGCAGTACCTTTTTTTATAGGGTGAGTAGTTTTGAGGCTGAAGCACTGAAGGAATTTTTAACCCAGGTTAGTAAACTATTTTTGAGAGCCAGATTGGCCCTCTGTGGAAAAAGGGTTACACTTCCTTACACCTGTGCATCAGCTATCCACATCACAGGTAGCAACACAGGAAGGGAAGCATGGTCTACACTCCCGCCCTGACCTGCCCCCACCCCTTCACACACACACACAGGTGGATGGAAGAAGTCAAAAGGGGGGCATGGGTGAGGCCCCGTTTTTCTCCCTTTTCCCCCCAGTACATCAGCAGGCATAGCTGCGCTAGTGTACTGTGAATCATATGCGTCATTGGGAAAAGACCTTAGCTCAGTTTATTCCCTCCACAGAGCAGCAGGGAAACCAAGAGGAGAGGCACAATTTCCCTTCCAGATACTCCAGAGGCAGTCCCCCATCATCCAGTCAGGGAACAAAAACAATATAGTATGGTTTAAATGACCAGTCACACAGTGCAAATGACTAATAAACTGTGTAAGAGACCAACAACCAGCCTCTAGGCTGAAATTTGTTCACATAAACTATCTGACAAATCTTTTCAAGTAACTCATATATTGGAAGAAATCAAGAGCAGTATTTGAACACTGAAAAGAGGCTACATTAATCAGATAATTTATTTAATGTTAATAATTTGACCAATTCTATTTTTGTCACACCAACCACAGAAAATTCTGTTCAAAGCTAATAATTCTTCATATCTTCTGATATGAATACTTTAATTTCTTTGAGATTGACAAAAAACAGCCTCTTACACATATAAAATAAAATAGTAATTTGCTTGTAAAACCAACAATTATGCTGCATTAACCTTAGATTTGGTGTTTTGTTAGACCAGTACTGTTTCATCTTTTACCTTCGACATATGAAACTGAAGGATTTCAGGGAAACAAAGTAATATGAAACTTACACCCTCTTTAATGACTGATGACTGTTTAGAGCTTTCTTATCTCAGTGAATGCAATCATTAGAAGGATTATGATATACAGCTACATCTTTTCCTGAAGGTTGAGAATAGGAAGATGAGCCATTGTCAACAATCAGACAGGTATCCATTATTCTAAAGCTCTATCCATGCATTCTCTACATTACTCATGATTTAGCTTTTATTTTCCCCTGACAGAGTTTTTTAAATAATTTTCTCTAAGATCATTTTCCACCCACCTAGCTTCACTTTCCCCCCTTGTATTCACCATTGCACACTGTCCTGTGGCACCAATCCAAGTTTTCCTTTCCTGACAATGTTCAGTGATGTTTTTTGATAGCTGCACCAGGAGCCTGCTTCCTGCATTAGGTCTGTACTCTTTCCACTGCATGCTTCTCTAACTCACTCTGCATGTCCCTATTTCTAGTTTTAGGTTTCTTGCAATGGGCAAAAGATTTTCTTACATAGTCCTATACTCTGTCTGACCACATTTCCCAACAGTTCTTCTCCTTGCATGTTCCTGACTTCAGGTTCACTGCATTCCTCCTCCAAATCTTCCTTTTGGGACTCTGAACTCTGGCAACCACCAGATTACAGCCTTTTAACTTGACACCTACCATTTTTTTTCTTAGGCTACTCTTCAACCTTTGCTCTGCATCTCTCAAATCTTCTTCCTTTGCTGACAGTTTTATTTCCAAGGACTACCATGCATTCTCCCAAACAGGCTTCTCTCGGAGGACTCTGACACTCTTCCATATTTCCCCCAGCACTTACCATGTACCCTTTTGCTCCCATTGCATCCCCCAATTCTGGGCTCACAGTGCTGATAAAAGAAACACATTATTCAAAGAACAAAACACATATTGTGTAATCTATTTGATTATTGGACCTGAAAATCCAGGCACTGTATCTGTCTTATATCAGTTTCCCCTGGGTTGTTTTTTATTTTTTGGTGCTTTGTTAGCTGAAAAAACACCTAAACTGTTATGGGAATATATTCATCAGTGGAAATAGTGAGTGCAATGCTATTGACTTGCTATGGTGACAGAGCTATGGTGTCTACTTCGGCCATTGGTGAATTTGGCCCATGATTCATAGATTCTAAGACCAGAAGGGACCATTACAATAATCTAGTCCGACCTTCTGTATAACACAGGCCATAGAACTTCCCCAAAACAATTCTTAGAGCATATCTTTGAAAAACATCCAATTTTGATTTAAAAATTGGCAGTGATGGAGAATCCACCACAACGCTTGATAAGTTTTTCCAGTGGTTAATTACTTTTACCATTAAGAATCTACACTTTGTTTCCAGTCTGAATTTGTCTAACTTCAATGTCCAGACATTGGATTGTGTTCTACCTTTCTCTGCTAGATTAAAGAGCCCATTATTACATATTTGTTCCCCATGTAGGTACGTACAGATTATAATCAAGTCACTCCTCAGCCTTCTATCTGATAAGCTAAATAGGTCACACTCCTTGACTCTGTGACTGTAAGGCATGCTTTCTAATTGTTTAATCATTCTCGTGGCTCTTATCTGAACTGTCCCCAATTTATCAGCATTCCTGTTGAATTGTGACCACCACAACCGGACACAGTATTCCAACAGCCTTTTGTACCATTGCCTACTACGGAGGTGAAATAACCTCTCTACTCCTACTCAAGGGTCCCTTGTTTATACATCCCAAGATCGCATTAACCCTTTTGGCCCGAATGTCACTCTGGGTGCTCACGTTCAGCTGATTATCCACCTTGACCCCTATATCTTTTGCAGAGTCACTGCTTCCCAGGTTAGAGACCCCTCCTGTAAAAGTGGCCTGCATTCTTTTTTCCTTGATCTATTCATTAACATTTAGCCATATTAAAACAGATATTGTTTGCTTGTGCCCAGTTTACCAAGCGAACCCAGATCATTCTGAATCAGTGACTGGTTCTGTTCATTATTTACCACTCCTCCAATTTTTGTTTCATCTGCAAACTATCAGTGATGATTTTGTATTTAAAAATGTTAAGTAGTGTAGGGCCCAGAAATTATTCCCGTGGGACCCCACTGGAAATGTATCTGCTTGATGATGATAATCCAATTAATGAGTGTCATGCTAATTTTGTAACATTCTATCATTCTAGCTTTTTAATCAAAATGTTAAGCGGTACCAAGTCAGACACCTTACAGAAGTCTAAGTATGTTACATCAACACTATTACATTTAGCAACCAAACTTGTAATCTCATCTGAAAAGATATCAAGTTTGTTCTTTAATTCTTTATTAATTGAGTCCCATATCACCTGCTCCATCATGTTGCATGGAATCGATAGAAGGCTGACAGGTCTATAATTATCTGGGTCATCCCATATTTAAAATATTGTTACAACACTACTTTCTTCCAGTCTTCTAGAACTTCTCTCGCGCTACAAGACTAATCAATATTAACGGTCTAGTGAAGTCCTCAGCCAGTACTTTGGAAACTCTTGGATGCAAGTTACCTGGACTTGCTGAGTTAAACACTTTAGTAGCCTCTGTTTAACATCCTCCAGAGATACCAGTGGAATGGAAAGAGAGTTATCACCATAAATATCATCTGTTTTTTCCTTAAATACAAAACAGAAATATCTATTGAACACTTCCGCCTTTTCTGCATTATTGATAAATCTACCGTCTCCACCTAGTAATGGACCAATACCATTATCAGGATTATTTTTGTTCCTAATATATTTAAAAAACTCCTTCTTGTTGTCCTTTACTGGGCTGGCCATAGATTTCTCCTTGTGTCCCTTTGCTTTCCTTATCAGTGTTCCCCATTTCCTAACTTCTGATTTTTATTTGTTACTATCAACTTCCCTTTCCATTCATCCACACACACATGCACACAATTTACGTCTCTTATCTCTTCCCCTGTAAACCAGGTCATTTTTAAAAATAGTATGACCTTCTTCTTTGATTGTGTCTTTTTTGGACATCTAGTAAGGTATTCTTACATGATTCCCAATTATCATTTAATTTTTCTGATTAAATTCTTCCTCCTCGCTGATTTGGCTCATAATTATTTTCAGCTTTGTGAAATTGGCCCTATTAAACCCCAGCGATATATATTACTGGTCTGAACTTTATTCACCTTGCATATTATAAACATGATCAAGTCACGATCACTTGTACCTAAGCTGCTATTAATTTTTAGTTTTGTGATCAGTTCCTCTTTATCTGTTTGGACAAGATCTAATAAAAAATTAGCTGCAACACTTTTTGAGTTAGGAAATTATCATCTATAATGTTTAAAAATTCCTCGGATGTTCCTAGGCAGAATGAGCTCTCCAGCACATCTCTCTCCAATTGAAATCCCGCACAATCACACAGCTTTTTTTCCTATACATTGTAGATAGGTGTACAGGGACTTCTCAGTGTGATTTGCTGGTCTGTTGCAGACACCAGCTAGTATCGCATTTTGTGCCTTATCTGATAGGACAATGATCCATAAGCATAATTTTCTGCCAAGTTATCAGTGACTCGAAAACAGGTAATGCCATTTTTGACATAGAGTGTCAATATGAATGATAATATGAGTAAGATATTTTAGAGGTCTGTTCAGTGAAGCTGTTTCAATTTTCTAATTTTTTAAAGTTCTAACCTGCTTGCTGCAAGTGTTTGTTTTAGGACAGACTTTATAAGGAAAACATGCTTGCTTTTTATATAGTTTTTTGCACATTGTAAATTCAGCATGAAAGGCTCACTTCAGTTTGGAAAGACGGTTCTTCTGAATAGACACTAGCTCAATGATATTTTGTCTAAATTGTAGATATAGTTCACAACAAACAAAAAATAACACATGAAAATTTTTGTGTATGTAAAGTATGCATGTAAAAGTATGTGTACTGTTTGTTTGCTTACACCTTACCTGAGATTGGTAATAAGCTGCCTTGATTAGATGGAGAGTTCACCTAGTAGGGAGTGAAAAGATGAAAGGTCTTTTTGCAAAAGGCCAACTGAGACGCTGCAGCACAAACAGAATTTGTCTTCAAACAAGTGCAATTTCCCACCCACCTCTATAACACACACATACATACGTGTGTTCGTTCTCTATCTAAGGGTTCTATTAGTAATTTTGGTTTGGTTAGTTCTCAAGTCCTTTAAGTTTTAATGTTTCTTCCGAAAACCTCTTGATTTGCTTGGAATCTATTTTTTTATGTAGTCTCTGAAAACCTCACGACACCCTTGTGAACTAGGAAAGTATTATTATTCCCATTTTACAGATTAGAAACTAAGGCATTTATAGATTAAGTGGCCTGTCCAGGTCGCACAAGGAGCCTATGGCTGAGCAGGGAATTGAACCTGGATCACCTAAATCCCAGGCTGGCCAAGTGGTTAGTGTGCCAGCCATTGGACCATCCTTTCTCTCTGTGAAAAGAAACCTGAAACAGACTTTTTACAAGTCCAGTTAAAAGTAATGTGTCTGGTTTATCACTGCTTTATTCCAGTTTTATGCTGGTGTAGCTCCATTGAAACATTAGCATAAAATCAGATTAACACAATGCGGCCCCAAATAACAAAGAAGTCAACATTCTTCTTTGAGTGCTGGTTCCTATGTGTATTCCACACATGGGTACGCATGTGCACCATGCATCCAAGTCTGGAAATTCTTACAAGCAGTGTCTGTTGACCTGCCCCTGCACAGTAGGTCTCCTTGTGTTCCCGACGGAGGGTATAAGAGACAGCATGGGATAACGCCTCTCCAGTTCCTTCTTGTGGCTGAATGCACTGAGTTGAAATACTGTGTCCTGTCTTTTTCCATCATTTTGTAAAACCTGTAAATAGATTTGTAAATAGATTTATTTTTCTTAGCCTATTAATATAGTTTGTTAGTGTAGTTTGTTTTTTTTCCTTGTCTGGGGACTCCCTCCCCATGGTCTGAGACTATGCCCAGAGTCCAGAGCTTTAAGAATTGTGTTTCTTGACTGCGTTCCTTTTTCATCAGCAATGAACATCAGTATTGCCTCTACTGTCTGAGTGAGATACATGTCTCTACAAAGTGCAGTATTTGTCACTCAGTTCCACCAAGAAGTTGAGAATTTCGAGAGCTTTATCTTAGGAAATACCAGATGGAGGAGGCTATGATGTCTTCTCCAGTCCAGGCCAGGGTGACCCCCATTGTACAGCAGCTTCAGCAGATGAGCAGTGCCCCTCCTAGCATGTGCTTAGGAGAAGAGCCTCTGATACTTAAGCCCAGGACTCTTTCTCCAGGGCTTCCTGTGAGAGTAGGGGGGACTATCATGGTTGCAAGGACAAATACCCATCGAAGACTGCCCATAAGAGATGTGCTCCCTCCTCTAGCCCCTCGAGGTCAGGTGAGCCTTTGTGCGTGGGCCTAAGGAATTGGCTCCACTGAAAACCCTTAGACTCTGGATAAAGCATTCAGAAAAAAAGATCTGCCAGTTCTATTGGTGAATCTGGCACCAAAGTTTAAGGACCGGCATCCATTGGTTCCATCTGAAGTCACTGTCAGTTCCACCTTGTTCATCCAAGGACTGCACTACCGATGGTACCATACAGACACCAGGATGTATGGAAACTAACACAACACCAGCTCCCTTATCCATAGTCTCCACTCCTTTCCAGCCCAGCCCTCCTAAGGGATATTATTATGCTGAAGGAGGATACTACTTCGGTGTCTGAGGAGCTGTCTCATCTCCAACCATCAGGCAGGCTTCGGTGCCAACAACCCCACCATTACCAGAGGAGAAATTTTCGAACTCAGGTAAGTCAGAAGCGCTGGCTACTCCTGTATCTCCACAGAGAAAGTCAAACCATGACAGGCATTCAAGGAGTTACACTTGCTATCCCTCCAGATATGACTTTCCTAGGGACCAGTGTAACCAGTGCTCTGAGGACCCCCACAAATGGCTTATCCCTCTTTCTAGCCTTATTGTGGACCGTGGGATCCCTATGGGACCCCAGTTCCTACTCAGGAATCATACCACTCCTCTCCTTGCAACCGACCAGATCTGTTGGTGTATGAAGAGGAAGATATTGACCCAGATCCGCAGATACTGATAGTTCAGACAGGTGTCTCATCCTCCTCCCTGGATGAAGCAGTCACTCGTTCCTTTCCATCTCCAGTCGACGACCATAGGCAGTACCAGAAGCAACTGCAAAGAGTTGCCTACGACCTCCAGATACCATTGGAGGAAGTCCAGGACCAACAACACTGACTCCTGGATACCTTGCAACCTCAAAGACCAAGTAAGGTGGCCCTTCCAGTTAATGAGGCCATCGTGAACTGGCTAGATTGGTCTGGCACACCACAGCATCCTGTGTCCCCACAACTAGGAGAGCTAAGAGGTGCTATTTTGTTGCCAAAGGAGCCAAATTTTTGTTCTCTCCCTCCACCTTCAAATCGCTGGTGGTACAGGCAACTACAGAAAGGGCTAGGTCACAAAAGCAAAGGACCACCCCTTCAGAGAAGGGCTCAAAGAGGCAGGACCTCCTGGGGAGAAAGATCTGCTTCCTGGGCATGCAATTTCTCATTACTAACTAGTAGGCCCTGTTAGCAAAATATGAGTTTAACTACTATTCCAGGCTAGTGAACTTTAAGGACAAGCTCCTCCCCTGAGGACAGAGTATCCTTCATTGAGGAAGGCAAGTTAGCGGTGAAAACAGCCATTCAGGCTATAGTCATGAGGAGGAATTCTAGGTTAAGGAAATTGGGGTTTCCCGGGGAGGACCAGAACGCCATTCAGGACTTTCCCTTTGACAAGTTGAATCTCTTGACCAAAAAATCTGATGAGTCCCTACAGTCATTAAAGGACTGTGTTCCCAGAGGATCTACAGTCCAGCCCCCAGGAGGAAACATCAGAGACAAACCTATAAACCAAGGCCACCCCTGCCTCATCCATTCTATTACTAGTACCAGCTGAGCCTCTACGGAAATATCAGAGGATTCAGAGGCCTCGTTTTTCAGCCCCTGTACTGCCACAACCTCTACCCATTCCCAGCTACCCGCTTAGGGCCACTTTTGACATATTGGTCGATACCCACCTACCACTACTGATGCTACCCAACTCTTTCCCCATCATTTTTGGGGCCATCTTGCACTCTTCATCACAACAGGCAGCTGCTTACGATTGAGTTATTGCTTCTGGTATATTATCCATCAGGGATATGCCATAGAGTTTCTGTCCTTTCCCCTGCACAAACCCCCTTCCTGGTCCGCCTTCAGGGACTACTCTCAACAAGTGATTCTTCAACAGGAAGCAAAATCCCTTTTACATCAAGAGGCGATAGAATGTGTCCCATCTCAGTATCAAGGGGGAGGGTTCTACTCTCTGTATTTCCTAGTCTCCAAAAAAGATGGAGGGTGGAGACCCAGTCTGGACCTCAACATCTTTATTCAAAAGTCAAAATTCTGCACAATTACATTGCCATCAATAATTCCCTCCTTTCAGGAGGAGATGTTTGCAGCTCTCCACATGAAGGATGCGTACTTCCACATAGACATTCTCCGCTCCCACAGATGGTTCCTGCAGTTTTTGGTGGGCCAGGAACATTACCAATTTTGACTAGTGACAGTACCCAGAATGTTCACAAAGGTTTTCTCTGTGGTGGAGATATCAGGACCACACAGTTTTCCAGTACCTGGAAAAGGTCAGGTCAGCTGGTGACAGAGTTTCTCATCCAGCTTCTTGCAGCCCTGGGCATTTTCATAAACAGAGAAAAGTGCATTTTATCACCCACAAAGATGATAAACTTTATCAGAGTGACAATGGACTCTGTTTCCACCAGAGCGTTCCTCCCATAGAAAGGTTTTGGATAATGAGCAACCTGATTGCATGGATTTCCTGCAAACTAAGAACTATGGTGCCAGTGTGCCTTTCACTGTTAGACCGTATGGCTGCTTGCACTCATGTGACACTGTTTGCCAGGCATCACCTACGAAGCTTACAGGCCTGGCTCTGCTTGGTCTACTTACTGGAAAAGGAGCACATCAATTCCAAGGTGACCATTCCCACCAGGGTCATTGCCACCTTCACCTGGTGGTAAAAGCCAAAAAAGGTGACAGTGGACTTCCTCTTCAGTACTCCAACCCCCAGTGCCACCATTGTAACAGATGTTTCTCTTCTGGTGTGGGGTGCCCACCTGAACAACCAGACTGCTGAAGGTACCTGGACCCACTAGGAAGCCAGACTACATGTCAGCATACTAGAATGAAGGACTGTCAAGGCCTTCCTTCCGCTCATGTGCTCACTACATATCCTAGTGATATCAGAGGGTATCATCGCCATTGTTTACATAAACAATCAGGGTGGAGATAGATTTCTTCCCCTTTGCTGGGAAGCAGTAAGGTTCTGGAACTGGTGCATCAGAAACCATCCAGGCCACTTACCACACAGGAATTCAGAATTCCTTAGCAGACAACCTAAGCAGGCACTTCTTGGCAGACTACAAGCAGGAAATCCATGATTCTGTCCTCAGCAAAATATTCACTCAATGGAGTACACCTCAGTGGGACCTCTTTGCATCTGAGACAAACAGAAAACTTCCCCTGTATTACTCCAGAAGAGCCATGAGCTCTGGCTTCCAGGGCAGTGCTTTCCTGTTGTCCTGGACAGATGACCTCAGTGTAATTCTCTTAGCAGCTGATTGGTCAAGGCAGTTGTGGTTCATGCAGCTCCTGACAATATCTGCCTGCCCCCAATCAAGATCTGTCCATTCCTGAACCTCCTATCTCAGAAGATAGGCAGAATCATCACCCCAGTCCACGCTCACTCCACCTCATGGCCTGCTGTTTGGATGGGCATTGGAAATAGAATGTTCCTACATAGCTTCTGTTCAGGCTATCCCAACCCAAAGTAAAATGGAGGCATTTCTCTGCCTGGACATAGCACAGTCAGCATTCTCTAGTCACTGCAAGTATTTCGATTGTCTTAAATTATCTCCTTTCCCTAAAGGTTTCAGGACTCTCAGTCAGTTGCGTGTCCACCTCACAGCAGTTATTGCCTTCCTCCTTCCAATAAAAGGATGTTTTGTCTTCACTCCCCAACTACAATTTGGTTTCTGAAGGACCTAAGTGGACTTTCTATAAGTGATTATGCTGACGCCTCAATGGGACTGTAATCTCGTCCTGTCGACACTCACCGTAGCACCCTTTGAACTCTTGACGAAATGTTACATGCCCCACCTGTTCATGACAGTTGTCTTTTAGTGGCTGTCGTTTCAGTCAGGAGGGTCAGTGAGTTGAGAGCCATCATGGCAGATAATCTTTAAATGGTTTTTCACAAGGAGAAGGTTTCCCTTCATCTACAGCCTAAATTTCTTCTCAAAGTTGTTTCTGAATTCCACATCAAGTAAAGTAACCACTTACCTGTCTTTTTTCCAAAATCCCATGCTTCTACCAAAGAGAAGAGACTTCACTCCCTCAATGTCTGGCATGCCTTGGCATTCTACTTGCAAAGAACCAAACCAATCAGAAAGTTACCTAGACTTTTTATTGCCATAACAGAAAGAATGCATGGTCAAACGATATACTCTTAAAGGATCTCTCAGTGGATTTTGGGATGCATTCTAGAGTACTTCAGGTTAACAAACATCCTTTCCTCTGAAGGTGTCACAGCTCACTGCACAAGAACACAGGCCACCTCTACGGCATCTCTGCAAGAGGTCATCTGCACGTGTCACAGCTCACTCCACATTTGCAAAGCGGCCACCTGGAGCTCTGTCCACATGTCTGCTACGCACTGTGTGTTAATTCACACCTCTGCTGCAGATGCAACTGTGGGATCTGCAGTACTTCAAGCATCTTTGCTGCCAGCTTCCTCTTAGCCACCTCCAGTCTGAGCACTGCTTGTCAATCACTTGTGTAGACTACACATAAGGACCAGCACTCGAAGAAGAAATGGAGATTGCTTACTGTTGATGGAAGTTCTTTGAGATGTGTGGTCCCTATCTGTATTCCACTGTCTGCCATCCATCCCCCCTGCATTTGGATACTGTTGAATTGGTAATAAGAGAAACTGGAGAGGCATCAGACCGTGCTTTCTCTTGTACCCTCATTTGGAAGCATGAGAAGACCTAATGTGTATGTGTAGGCCAACACGTGGAGTACAGATAGGGACCACACATCTTGGAGAATTGCCAGTTACAATAAGTAACCTCCATTTCTTAGTTTGATGTTCACTAGGATATTGCCAGGAAGGACAGAGATCCTGAAGGGTAAAATGTCTTCAAACCATCATGCTGGTAGTAACCTTGACCACAATTTTAAATGGTTCAGCAAGGGTTATATTATCCAGCTAATGGAACAATGGGTATACTTCAGAAGTTTCTACCGCTTTGAGAGTTTTATTACCATTTTCACTAGTGTGTTCCCACTTCAAGGATAGAGAATAGCTCTCCAACCAGAAAAATAATTTTAAAACAGAATAAACTTTTTAAGTGTGACCGTTTTAAGTCCTTTTAACTGCTATGTCTGACTCTTGCACTCAGTTCTGCATGGTCAGACCATAACACCTGCATAGCATCTCATTGAAAACAGTGAAATTCCACATAGATGTGAGCATTCACCCACAAAGATTGTATTGTGGAACTGGGACTTATATTAGGAAAGTGAAGATCTCTGAAAATCAATGGAAACTGCTTTAACCCTGGCCTTTCCTAGATTCCCACTCTCCCTGTTTTTCTCCCTCTACCCCCCACCCATTATTTCTGTCCTGCTACTCCTTCTGACTCAAAACTCGCAGCTATTCCCATCCTGTCCTTCCCCTTGCTTACCTTCTCCTGCTCTGTATGAAATTCCAGCTTCGTCTTCAAAAAAAGACCACATCCATGCATGACATCATCTCCCATTTCCCACCCCTGTTTTCTCTCACTGAAACCTGGTTCCCTGCTTCTCCAGCCCCTATCTCTTACTGTGCCTCTTCTTTCTCACAAACTCCCTGCTTTGAATCATCCCCATTTGCTTCTCTCTCGTTACTGCTACCTCTACAACCTCTTTCCTCTCTCCCCACTCCTCCTATGAACTGCTCTCCATTAGTGGGTGATTTGACTTGAAACCATGGCTTTGAGTTTCAGCTCTGTCATTGTTCATTAGTCCAGTTTTCACTCAACCACCTTTATGTTTTCTCCCATTCTACCTGATATATATGCGAGCTATTCCCCATAAAAATCTGTAAAGCCACTATATTGTCCTTCCACAGTTCCCTCCTTAAAACTCGCCTCTGTGTGGTGCCTACAAAACACTCAACAGTAGCTAGTCAGCAGGTGTGCTGACACTGCTGCTTATTATATTAACGTGATCATTTTGCTGTGACCACCTCTCTTGCTGCTTCCCACCACATATTTGAACTCTGTTTATTTTATGTGTATGGCTCTGCCATAATACCATTAATTGATAATAACTGCATCTTTGACTGAATTTTGAGAATTGTAAAGAGGCTGGAAGACAGCTGTGGTACTAACCATTTGTACAGTTCCAAAAAATTCCCAGTTTGTGTTCTGGGCTGCGGACTGGCATAGTCATCCACTGCTGACAAACAGATACAAGTATATTCAGAAGTTCTTGTTTCCTCCGGAAATGTAGCCTCTGCTCTAAAGGTAAGATTTTTGATAGTATGTTTCCCTACCACAGTTAGGAAGGGCCCGTTAACTCCACAAAGTAATATATGCACAATGGTTAAAGATGATTGAAGCAGGGGAGGAAGGTGCCACTGCACTAGCCAGGGAGGAGGGAGAGCACAGGCAGAAGGGCATAGCAGGGAAGCTTTAATTCTCAGCCGCTGTAACAACCAAGTGTGTTTTATGTATTTTGCCAGCCACTGCTGAAGAGCCAAAGTGACTCTTTTTCTTGCTGAAACACTGAAATAAGTCAGATTTGTCTCCTGCAGTCTACGTGTAGAGGCTATTTCATTTTTGATTAGATTAAACAGACTACTCAATGGATCAGTATAAAAGTAACATTCACATCCAGAATCCAACATGGACCTGATGCCTGACATACCATATAGAAATAAGACTTGTCTAATTTTTTCATAGCCAAACAGGCAAAATTCCAAAACTAGCACACTTAGAGACATTGCAGATTTTGATTAAAGTTAGTTGGTACAGGCTGCAGTGTGGGACACAAACTGAAGAGAGGGAACATAGCAAGGTGTCTCATTTTGTCTAAAGAACTTGAGCAGGCCACAATAGCTGATTTATTTTATTTTATTATTGACTAGTTTTTTTTAATTACCATAGCTATTGCCTTTGTCGTTTGTTCTGCTGTATATAACAAGATGTAACTGGACTTGGTTTGACTGATGGTTTTTTTTAATCTTATATTGTGTGATAGTGGAAACAGCGATTTCCTTTTCATAAATTCGAAGAGTTCTTTCTATAATAAGTCTAATAAAAGTTTGCACCATTCTACTATGTCTATCAAAATGGTATTTCATTCTCGGTCGTAGTTGATTGTTTACATTCAATACTATATTAAGGTTTATATGTTGTTCCTCCTGCTGTGAAGGAGAAGTGATCTTTCAGCAACTTATGTAAATTGTCTGTTTATCAGAATTAATAGAGCTCACATTTACTTATTGATCAAGAGGCATTCAATTAAGAAACTTCCCCTTGCAAAGCCAGAGATTCCTGTGTGTGAATACACACACACACACACAATGGTAGATATGGAAAAAGAAGCTTTTATCTGACCATTCACTCTGTGAATGTGGCTGAATAGGCCTAAAGACTGTTCATGTGTTCCCAAGAGAAGAAGCTGCCTCTTTAGAACTCATTCTCTTCTCACAGATAAATAAATAATGCGTTTGTGAAAATTAAAATTGTGTTTACAGTTGTACGTTAATTTTATTTTTATATATTTAATAACCAAAATGAACAGCACTTTGAGAGATGATTATTGCAACTTTGGTTTCCTTTTTTTTAGAAAAAAATATTTAGTAACAAAATCACACCTTCATAGGAAGATGAACTATATTATGTCATAGTACCAATTATTACATAGATGACGTAATGGGTTTTAAGGTTGCAGATTGTTAAAAGTAATTTAATTGTGCTTACCTTTATTTGAGTTAGTTAAAGAGAACATTCTTTTGCCACATTTATCAATCCTTTTATCCTTTCACTTCCATAAATGCATATTGCGACTCACTTACAAGAGGTAACTGAGTGAGCTGTACAGTGATAAATTTTTCTTGTTAAGAGAAATTACATCCACTAACTTGAGTTACTTCAGCATGAAATTGAAAAAGAATCATTTTGTCTTAATTTACATTCTTGATTCAATGAGAAAAAATGTGGCTTACTACACAGGCATTGCTTCAAAAACTAAAGGTAAACTAAATTGGCTTCATTAAGTTCATCAAATCATATAACCCATGAATTTATTAAATAGACTTTAAACCAGGCTGTAAAGGTTAGTTATTGTGAACCACTTAAAAATATATACATTTTAGTCTTTCAGTTCCGTTTACTCTTTCAGTTACATCTTTATCAACAGTAGTCTGCATTTTTCATTTCTCACCTAAGCCATGCACGTCGTTCCTTAATCAAAATCACTGGGATAGTGCTGCGGTTCACTAGCCTTAGGAGCTGCTATTTGCCTTGAATAAATTACGTGAAAACATGTTGATTGATAGATGTTGCATGTCAGAAAAGAAGATAACTGTATCTTCTTCAGCTTACTAAAAGGTCATGCACACAGTATAATAGGAACAGCCACAGACAACTTTGAGATAAAGTGTATCATGAAAAGGTG
>NW_027132773.1:17982500-18005000 GCF_026122565.2 Emydura macquarii macquarii
TGAAATTGAGGGTGGCGTACTTTAGTTTTTATCATCATACATTCTCCAATTAATTTCTTTTTCTTCTCTCTGTACTTCTGCCCCACTGTGTGAGTTACCTCATTAATTCCTATACTTTTTAGTGGGCTAAACTAAAAAGTGACATGGAACGGGAGGTGTATCTTGCACCCTAGAAAGTGTGTTTGAATCTATGGGGAAACGAGTCTAGAATGAGACTCTAAATCTGAGAAGCTCGAGGGTCAGAGAGGGATGTTAAGCCCTGACATAAGGAAAGAAATGGTGCTTTATGTTGTGAACTAATCCAAATGCAAAGAACATCAGTAAAAGAGGGCATGATAGAGTATGATTCTTCCATTGAGACAAAGTTGATTCTATTTGAGAAATTCTGCTAGCAGAATTTTTTTTGAGAAAATATATTCAATATATTTTTTCCAATGAAATAATTGAAGTCAGGTTCTTTATGCAATAAAATAATATGAAAACCTATGTAGTCTATGTGCTGAGTAGTCACTTTTTAAACTTGAATATCAAATCCATCACTATGCAAAATATCAGATGGAAACAGTCCAGATTCAAGATCATTACTGCCAAATAATTTTTTTTTTAAAAAAAGCAATTTGTTATTTCGCTAGAGAACAGCGAATAATACCTAAAACTACTGGAATATTTTAGTGGCTTATTTCTAACTCTCATAAAACGCGCGCACACACACGCGCACACACGCGCGCACACACACACACACACACACACACACACACACACACAGAAGTGGCGTTTTGGGCATGACTCTAAGTATCATATTAACCCCCTATTAACAGTCACTGTTTAATTTAATGAGCAGCTATTTTCTTTTTGGTAACTGCAGTGACTGTCTTTAGGGCCTTCCACCTACATTCCATTCTAACGCAGGTTTCTCCCTATCCACTTTGGCCTTTAGGAGTAGAACTTCAGATAGAAATTCAGAGGACTTCTTCAATGACTTAGGGGTGCAGAGCATAAGCTGTCTACCACTTTGAAGTGCCAGTTCTCACACTTAGGCCAGTGATCAGAGCAGTGTCACCAAACAGTGTCAAGTACTCTGCTAGCTCCAGCATCCTCCACATGGCTATTAAGATGAAAAAGATGCCTCGAGGCAGGGACTCCCTTATTTATTCTGCCCTTTACCCCGCCACTTCTGGGGATGTTTGCCAATTGCTGCAGTCCAGTTCTCCTGTCTAGCTTTTACTAAGATTAAGCAAGTGTTTCCAGCTGGTTCATGCTTCAGTCTTCTTCCTGGGACTTCTGGTCCCTCCTAGGAGTGAGGATGATGTATGGAATTTCCATGGACATTCAGGTTGTCCCTCACCTCTCCATCTCTGGCCAGAGTATGTAACATACATCAATTATTTATTTGCCAGTTTGGGCTCACCTTGCCTTTCTGACTTATTCTTTTTCTTCCTCTGTCCTGCAAGTGAGTTTCCCAGCTGATACACAAATACCTTGGTTCACTGCAAGTGCACAATCCAGCTTAAACACCTGGAGGTAGCTAAGCATCTAAAATGTTCCTTAAAGTCAAAAATCAGTTTTAAGAGTCCAAGTGTTAAATCTAAGATATCCAATAACTCCAAGAATATCATCAGTTTCTCCTGACTCACTCTGGGAATACAGGCACAGTTTTTAGTGAACATGAATTATTACAATTTATCAACAAAGTTATCCAGATTTGGGATATCCAAAAAGAGAATGAAAAGTCAGTTTCTAAAGAAGTACTTAAAATTCATTTTATGGGTTTTCTATTTTAGAATTCTCTGAGGAAATAGTGGATGCCAAATGGCTTTGCCCTGAAAAGAAAAAAAAATCCATCTGTAGGATCTGTCATAAGTTATATAGAGCCTTGAAAGGCAAACTATAAAAGTTTCTTCAGTTCTCAAAGTTGATGCTTCTGTCTCTTAACGTATTAAAAAGTCTGCTCTCTCTGTGGAGATCAATGCCATCATTTTGTATGCAAGCTTTTCTGAAAAGAATCAGATGAAAGAGGTTCATACTGATTGGAGTCATAAGTCTGTACTCTAAAAGTTAAGCCCCTTTATAATTATTGATTAATTGAATTTATTGTTTAGGACAATTTGGGCAGCACTGGTAATTTGTTCTGAGTTTTTGCAGTTGTACAAGTGTGTTTCTTTGTCCCACGTGCTTTTTTAAAAAATCAAATATATATGCAAACAAAAGATTCTGTGGATAAGCATATTAATATCACTGCTTAAAAGAAAGCTCTGAGACAAATTTAGAACTGACAAAGATGGCACAATCCCATGCATGTATGTGCAGCTGCTACCATTATGATAACGATAATTTTTTGGCCCATCTAATCTTCTCTTAGCCCAGAAGGACTCCATGATTGATGTTTTCCCAACCCATGCCTCTTTTGAGAGGCTAAAAAAAGTATTGTTTGGAGAGAAAATGAATGAAGAAAAATCTTACAAAGCATGCCTTTCTTCGTATTTATGCATGGTGCATTGTGTTACATTACTCAGCTCACAATTGAGTCTTTTTTCACTTCCATAATGGCCATGAGAAACCATTGGTTGTGATCTTGATGCTGACCAAAACCTGTCATATCCACATTTCCACTGAGGACAGAAGCTTCTTGATCCTTTGAACAAGACCATCAATGACTTAAAAATTCCAATTCCCTTTAGATATCAAAGGAGAAGAGATATACCAGCAAATACAATTCATGAGGAGAGTCTTCTTTCTGGAGGCAGAATAGCATTTTCATTACTTTCAGTCCTCTAGTTCTTAAAGGTATTTCTCCAGTTGGCAACAAAGAAGTAGACCAATCTTCCTTGGCCACTACACAACACAAAGAATATCTGTTGTCCCAATCTTTCTTTCTTTCTTTCTTTCTTTCTTTCTTTCTTTCTTTCTTTCTTTCTTTCTTTCTTTCAGACTACATATTTTTTCATATCTCTACTCATATCACTCCTGGCAGGAGAGCTTTTGAATGTCTCATGATAATATATTCTAATAAGTTCTTGTTCCTACCTCTCCTCTATATGATACAATATGATTATTTTTTCTGTATTATTTAAGAGACAAACTATGACTAAATCCACAACCTCCTCTTACTGAACTATGTCTAAAAGAACTGCCCTAACTACATCCTGACTATCCAGCCTTAGCCTCTCTTTCCCTACAACTATTTCATTCAAGAAACATACTCTCATATGGAGAGCTTGTCCCCAGTCATTGAAGAAGTTTGGGACTTCCAATGATTTGTAGATTTAAAGGAGGCTTTTCTCCAAGTCATGGAAATACATAAATGTTGATGCCTCCTTATATGCTCCAATCCCAACCTACATATGGACTTACCTGTGTCTGTGGCTAACACTTTTCCAGGCGTCTGTGGTGTACCTCAAACAACAGGGGATTCCCAAGTTCTATTGATATCATAATATATAGGGGAAATCATCATCTGAGAAGGAACAGACGGAAATTTTCCAAGTAATGGCGGTTCTTATGAGTACATGGGTTTGTCACCAATCTGCAGAAGAACTTTCTCATTCCTTCATAAAACCTACTACATGACTAAACTCAGTTCCTCACCGATCCCAGAAAATACATATCCCAGATCACATCACTTACCCGCCATTAATCATCTTAAAACCTCACATTTAAGATCTTATAGGTCTTAAATTTGGGTCTTAATCTATTTACAGTATTTAGCCAATGGGCTGCTGTTGAGAGGAAATGAGATTTAGAATTTGGAGTGTTGGAAGGGGGGCATTCTATGTTCTGTGTGGGTATTGAGTATTTTTAGTCTGTATAAGAAAAAACAAACTAAAGGTTTATTGTAAATTGTCCACGTCACAAACTTTATTCCGTAAATTATTGGACTTGAATCACTAGGGTGAAGTGCTGTGACTTGTGTTATGCAGGAGTTTAGACTAGGGAATGATAACCTTACTTTCCATATCTCTTCAGCTCAGTTATACTAGAACCTGAAACATTTAAGAGTAATTGGCTTGTTTTAGGTCATCTCTTTCTTTGTCCCCATTTTGTATTCTTGCTTAATCACAAGGACTATCCTGGATTTAATAGGTACATTTAATATGACATGTTAAAACAGTACAAGGTCCTCTTAATGCCTTTTTTGTTTTGGTACTGTTTGCTAGTTAGTTTGCTTTTTGTTTAAGTTTGTACAGGATATGAAAACCTATGGGCAGAATCTGGAAGGGGGAGCAAGGGTGAAGGTCTGTGTTGGAAGGCTAACCAAAAATAGTTAATTTTGAGGAAGAATTTTAAGGAGTTAAGTGACGTTGCATGGAGAACAGTGCTAGGGAAGATACTCCAGTCATAGAGGTGACATGAGAAAAGTCTTGAAATGACTTGGGAAAGAAGGAGACCAGAAGCAAAAAGGAAAAACTGAACTGGAATGTTATTAGAAACATCTATAGATGTGATTCTTTTAAGGGTCAGGCTTTACAGGATCCTCACAATGAGGTGTTTGTTGTGGAAGAAGACGAAAAGCCAGCCCAAGGATTGAAGCAGAATATATAAACTACACAAATTCTTCATATTTTAAAATAAAAGTTATTCATAGGCTAACAGTCTTTGGGGAAACGGGCTTTGCATATTGTTTTATATGTATATATTGTATCCTGTTTGGATGTAGATCTGAAAACACATAAAAATTAATTAAGCCTCACACATTTGGCAGTTGTAAATATCTACAGTGACCGTACTTTAAAAGTTTCTTCCTGTTGACAGCTATTATGGGAAGAATCTTTACAGTTTGAGCTCTCTGTTTTATCCCCTACCTCAGATGAGGACACAGACAGAGGCAGGTTAAACGACTTGCCCAAGTTCTTACACAAAGTCTGTAACAGAGATGGGAAGAGAATCCAGATCTTCTGACTTTCAGCCTGGTGATAATTGAGTGATCCATATCAAATTATATTTACAGCTGTCAGTAACTGCAACCTATAAACAGGGAAGGCATGAGGATGGGTGCCCTCTTCACTAAAAGGACTAATCTAACCCCATTATTGGCAGTATCAGCACAGAAGGGAAGAGTGAATTATCATGGAAATAGATAAATAGTTTCCCTAGCCCTTGAAGTGATCCTTTTATTTCAGCATTAAGGCACATTGGTAGAGAAATTGGCACCGCCGCTTGCCATGCTCTCTTTGCCTTGTGGATAAAAAAGGGGATTTTTATCTCCAGGGCTCCCAATCTGGTATCTTCAACCAACATTAAAAACCTACAGAGGAGGAGGAGGAGGAGCATCACTGTTGGTCCAGAAACATTTATATCTGACTTGAGTATACTTTGAAAATTTCACTACCAAAATGATGTGGAACATTAAGATTAACTATCTCCCTGTTCACAGATTTGCTTTGCCTTGTTGCTGTATGAAATTTGTTTGTTTATTACAGTACTCCTTTTGAATTCCTTCGCGTTTATTCTTTAATAATGTTTTCCAGTCATTGAACTACTCGGCTTGAGTGTTTTAAATCATCTTGAACATCAGTATAAGGTTTACACATTATTGAGACGAGCTGGGACTTGAGTAGACATGATAGATTGACAGATGAATACATCTGGTTATCAGCAAGAGCAGAGTTTAATTGCACTTAATTTGTACTGGTTGAACACCTCTATATACAATTTTTGATACCCAATTATGTTTGTAATGTTTTAGTCAACATACAGTAAAACTTAACAGGAAAGCCATCTAGTCTAACACACACTAGACCTGATCTGCTTTCCTTACTTGACTGAAACTTCTAATTCCTCTTCTATGGAGGGCATAAATAGGAGCTTGAAGTGTTCAAAAAATGCAAGTTTGGATACAGTGTGAGTATTCCAGGTCTCTCTATATTTTTGATTCCATGAAGTATCTGAATTTGAGGATAAATCAGTTAGCAGTTCTGTCCTATGTAGGGTGACCAGTTGTCCTGATTTTATAGGGACAGTCCTGATATTCAGGGCTTTTTCTTGTTTTGGCCCCTATTACCCCTTGCTCCCATGCTGATTTTTCACACTTGGTTTCTGGTCACCCCAGTCCTGTGAGGTGTTGAGCTCCCTCAATTCCCAAAAAGCTTCACTGAGAATTGTGGGCTCTCAGGCAACTTGCAGGATATGCTCTCCATCCTCAGTGATATAAATACATTGTGGGACAGGACAAGGAAAGCACTTTAAATCATTTACTGCTTTGTGGATGTACACTACTGAATGCTGTGCTGTGTGCACAAGAACAAATGTCCTGTTGCTTCTCAGCATTCACTTTAAACTGCATCACCATTTGATATTTCTTAGTCAAGAAGAGAGTGATGTATTATGATGGTGTCTTAGCAGCTATGAGAGATCTGAGTATCCTAAGAAAAAGCCTCTAACCTTCTCAGCATTTTGTATTTTTAATATTTCTTCTCTCTCCACGCCCCATTATTATTTATGTTTGGGCTATTTCTGATTGTCTCCTCTTTGTATTTGGTGGAATTTGTCCGTTAGTGTGCCCTATCTGAAGTTATTGGCATTTTCCATTTGGGGCACTTAAAGAACTAGTTCATACACTGGATTTGTTTAACTAAACCTTGTCTCCTCTCCTGTATGTCTTTAAGTAATGAATAAGCCCATTCCGTTACTGAGTGGGCGTTTGTAAACACACAAAACTTCTACCAATGGACCACCCCAAATTTGTGGGCATAGAAATGTAAAGAAGAATTTCAGCTTTTATTTTTTAAAGGAAATAAGTTTCCAGTCTTTTTCCTTGTAAAGGTAGCCTTGGCAATATAACCTGATCACACAGCTTAAAATTCACGTTTTTTTTCCCTTAAAGTTTACCTTTATTCACAGTTGCCTCAGAGACAAACACATCTGGCTTTTGGGATTCAAAAAAACATGTAATCAAAATCCCTTGATTTTGTGAAAACCCCCAGATCTGAGACGGTTTCCCAGATTACTGCTAATGCCATTCTAAATTCCCTATCATCTGGCTACCTGTGTCTGAGCCAGCTCCTTTGCTGAACAACCAACTTGACCTCTGGCCACATGGAAAAGAGCTCAATAACATCAGAGATAGCATGATCAAGTGGACTGAGTAAATGACTAATCTGAGCTCTAACACTGACTTCTTCTGCGGCCTTTGTCTAGACATGTAAGTCAAAATTTTCAAACTTGGATGTCTAAAGTTACACCTCTCATTACAGAGGTGCAGAACACCCAGTGCTCTGCTGTAATTTACAGAGAGCACAAGCAAACACCACGTTTTATAGCACAGACAGGTAGAAACCCTGAAAATAGATGCTTCTGGTTTTTAGGAACACATGGTTTCTCTGTTTGTTTATTTAAAAATGTTAGATTGAATTTTTTGTGTAAACTGATGTACAGTAAAGTGTGATCTTGGGGGACAGTAATCAGTTATTTTTTGTTTTGACGGGTGTGACAGGAGTCAGTAATTTTTTATTTGTTTGTTTGAACCTCTCCCAGCTGACCACATCCCTTTCGCTCAGCCTCCCTCCATTTTTTAATTTTATTTTTGAGCATAGTAATGTTTTCCTGCCTCCTTTTTTGAAGTGGGTTATTCATAATGCGTCCGAGCTTCTGAAAAGCTCAGAATCATTCAGGATGCTTAGTATGATTGACCACTACTTAAAAACACAGGGATCAGAGATCCTGGGATGTTTCTGAGCTCCTGGAGGTACCTGCTTTAAGGTTAAGCTTAAAATAAAGGCAAACATTTTTCTAAGGAATGTTCAATATTGTTGCTTCCTAAAAGCATGTTTAATCTTCCCCATTGAGCTTTGAAAATGGAACTGTATGAGGGGACCTGTAAGTCAGATGCTGGCTGTTGCAGATGAGGGGTTCTTTAAAAGGAAGAGACTAATGGCATATATGGAGGGGAAGAGTTAGGAAAGCAGTATTAATTCACAGCTGATAGGGACTCGCCTTGGGTTCAGCAGTTTATTGTAGTAACCTAGGCATGGAGACAGTGTCAACGATGGCACTGATACCATGGAGCTTGAGTAACAGTGTGTAAGGGCAAAATGCATGCAAAAGCAATCTGTTTAGCAGGAATTATTTCAATTTATGCTTTTCATGTGGAATTCTGACCCAACGTTGTGTATCTGTAATTCCCCTGAGGACACTATTGGAGGATACTAATTTAATTGCTGGAAGTGGTATAGATTTGAAAAGTGATACTAGTATTACTAGATAGTGATGCTAGCAGTTATTCTTTCTAGCTTTAGAGATTAGAACTGCCGCTACCTTCTAACTCTTAAGAAAATTAGTGAAAATAAAAGGGCTAGGAGAAGGGAGTGGAATCCTTTGTTTGATTTTTGTCTATGATCAAGCCAGTGGTTGTTATAGTTGAGCATCCTGTCTCCGACGGTGGCTGACAAAAGAGTCTTTAGAAGAAGGCAAGGCCCATAACAGACAATCATGAAAATTGTGGAAGTTTCTTCCTAACCCCAAGGCAGATAGTGCCTGGCTATGCTCCTGAAACAAAGTTGATATCCCTGAAATTTTTAGTCCAGCTAATATAACAGTGAATAATAAATTAATCCTGTTATCATTATATGGTTATATCACAGTAGTACTAATGGCCCCAGTCATGGATCCATGTTGTGTACAGGTGAACAACGGTCCTTGACCTGAAGCGCTTATAATCTAACAAAAACATAGAGAAGTCAGAGACAAAAAGCACTACCTCTATACATGTCAGTCAAAACAACAGGATATGTGTGAAGCAATAAGGAAATATCAGATCCCTTATTGCTGATGCTAGGATAAAATGTTTAAACTAAACTGAGACATAACCTTTATTTTTAAAATGTTGACCCATTATTTTTGTTCATCGTATGATGTTGCACAGATATATTTATAGGATGAACAGTGCATGATGTGTTTTTATTGGAATATAACAGACATAACAGTGATGAAAATAGGACAGATCCCATCCTGGAACCATATAACATTGCACAGAGAAGTTGGGTTTGGTATAAAATACAGGGTCATTGTCTATCTCATATTCAAGTGTACTTTACTGAAGTTGAGAAACCAGGAGGCATAACATTTTCTAGCTCACTAACATATAAAATAAATTCTTTGTTCTACTTAAATATGATTACTCCCCTTCTCGACCTCTAAACCTCTGCTTGTAAGGGAACACACAGGGGCACACACAAGGTACTATTGTCAACAAAGACTTCCATAGTCAGATCTTTATTTGTAATAGTACTTGTAAAGTTATCAACCTATCTTTCATAAAATACTGAAAGGAAACTGAAGAACAAAATGTACCATCCATTTGAGGAGAGTAGGTAATTCATCTCTAAGTTTGGGCAGCAGCAAATTTTAGAAGATAGAAAATTGTGATGTCTCAAATTCTGATAATTGTTGAGTGGTGATCATTGGAGGATCTCATGAGTATATAGCAGCAGTAGACAGTATGGTTCATACTAGAAAGAAAAATGTAACAATTCCAAAGAAGATATGAGTGTCTGAGTAAAGTTACAAAAGCATAATGACTTTTTAATGACTACCATACTATCTAGTGCCTCTCTAATGCATACAGTACCATCTAAACAATGCAAAATGTCATTTGATTATTAGTTTCACTATTTTTCAGAATTATCTATGGAAATACTGCACTAAGAGAGAGATTTACTACATAGAGAGACATTGGTTCTGAATTAAGCAGGATTTAATGGTTGAAATAGGATGTTTAGTTGTACATTATTTTTCCAAGCATATTGTGCTAATGCCCAGAGGCCCCAACAAGAATAGGATCCTGCTGTATTGGACACTGTACAAATAAGTAGGAAGACACAGTCCCTGCCCAGAGGAGCTTGTGATCCAGGAAGACAAGTAACATAAGCGGGTGGGGAAGAAGGATACAATTAAACATGTACATTTGAATATGTGCATTGTATAGAAATAGTTGTATATGTATTTAAAATTATGAATAAACATGCATGAATTCGTTACCTCAATTATACTTGTTGACCCTTATCCTTCTTTGTAAGTAACATGGAATAAATGGTTCTTCAGGAGAGATTTAAAAGAGAGACTGGGCAGAGGCATTATGGACCATTTTGGGGAGGGCATTCCATAGATAGGGGCAGTGTGGAAGAAGACCTGAAGATTTTTGTGGGAGATGCTGACAAGTGGGAGGTAAAGGCATCATTAGGGGTGTGAAGGAGATGAGAATAGCACAAAAAGAAATGGGTGGGAAGTTTGGAATGGTAGAGCTAGGAAGGGCTTTGAGGAAAAGAAGAGTGAACTCCATACAATATGTAAGGAGAGGAGCTTTAAAAGGAAAGATAAATAGTCAAGTTTTGACCATGTTAAGTTGATGGCAAGGCATTGAAGGAGACATGTCAGAGACCAACTGAAATTCAGATGTTGAGGTAGTGGAAAAGTGGAGGGGTTAAAGAAGTGAACTTTATCCCTGAAATCGTCAGGTAAGAATTCTTCATGTTTATTTAATTTTTGAAAGTGTGAAATGGTAACCCAAAGTGTTCAGCCATTGTTTCACCATTCAAAATCGGGATGGTGATCATGCAGCATAGACTATACAATTCAGATTACTAAAACAGATGAAGTTTATACTAGCTAATGCCAAAAGAGGCCTTAGTTCTATTCAAGTATTACGTATGTTTGGCACCACTAAGATAGGGAGTGTCTGCTTTTTTAAAATGAATCTAGTGATGATGATACCCTTGAGCACATTTATCATTGCAATTCTTTGATTAGCATGCTGTTTATGAGGATTACTACAGGCACTAAGCCAGTATAAGAGGGAGCATTTTTCCTTGTCACGTTTGATGAAATATGATTGTAATAAGACTATACTTTTAGTGTGAGGGTTCTCCCTTTGGGGTCTGACCTACTGTGTTGTACTTTTGGTCTACTTGAACTCTGTCTTCAGGTGGTTTTCCTTTCTCCAGTCCCTAGATTCCCCTGAGAACTGCAAATAATTGCCTCTGTATTCCTCTTCTGCAACACCTTGTTGTCTGCCTCAGGCCCTTTGCCTTTGATCTCTGCAGGGTCCTAATCTCAGTCACTGGGTTTCCTGCTAGTTCTCATAGTGACACAAGATAGGACAAAGGATGAAGAACCTCAGATCTTTCCTCTTACTCCTGACCTGTTCTCTTAGCTATAAGAAATCTAGGCTTCTTTATATGTTACTTCTTTGCATTCTTAAAACCAAACACCAACTGGTTCCTTCACTGTGCTCCTTGTTTGGGCTTCTCCAGAGCCTACTTTCCTTCTCTGGAAAGGGAAAAACAAATCTCAAGGCAACATGTTGGCCCTTCCTACATTAGTTCTGATTGGGCTGTGCTCTCGTATCCAGGCAATTAGTTGAAAATGCCCATTAAATTTTTGAGCAGGACTTGAGTAGAGTATATTCCTTCCTTAAGACTTCACTCTGCTGTGATGCTTGGCTAAGCAGATGAGAAGCTGAGATTACTACCTGCTCTGCAAAATGTGGGTATCCTGCTTTTGCTATTTAAATACACATAAAACTAATTTTATACAATGTACATATTCAAATGTACATATTTAATTGTATCCTTCTTCCCCACCTTGCTTATGCCATTCAACATGGATTCATGGAAAATAGATCATGCCAAACTAACTTGATATTTTTAAATAAATTACATGTTTGGTTGGTAAACATAGTAGTAATGATGTAATATGCTTAGACTTCTGTAAGGCATTTGACTTCGTATTGCATAACATTTTGATTTAAAAATCCTTACAATAATACAAAATTAACATGGCTCACATTAAATGGAATAAAAATGGCTAACTGACAGGTCTCAAAATTAGAGAGTTCAGTCTTTTATTGGATTGACTTCTATAGGTGAAAAAGACATGTTTTTGATCTACACAGAGCTTTTCTTCAGGTCTGCATAGCTCCATTTAGCTCGATAGCATATCTCTTTCACCAACAGAAGTCAGTCCCCCACCTTGTCTCTTAAATATCCTGGGACCAACACAGCTAGAACACCACTGCAAACAGGTCTCAAATTGTCATTATAAAAGGGAAATCATCAAATGTTATTACCCATGTTATATTACCTCCATATTTGGTATTGGTATGAGTACTACTGGAATACTGTGTCCAGTTCTGGTTTCCACAGTTCAAGGAGGATGTTGATAAATGGAGAGGGTTCAGAGAAGAGCCATGAGACTGAATAAAGGGTTGGAATAGATGCCTTATTCTGATAATCTAAATAACAATTTGAGCTCCTTGAGTCTAACAAAGAGAAGGTTAAAGAGTGACTTGATCACACTCTCTATAAGTACCCATGAGGGATCAAAAATTTGATAATGGAGACTTCAGTATAGCAGACAAAGGTGTAACAAGATCCAGTGGCTGGAAATTGAAGCTACACAAATTCAGACTAGAATTAAGGTGCAGATTTTTAACATGGAGGCTAATTAAGAATTTGAACAATTTTTCAGTGGTTGTGGTGGTTTCTCTCTCATTAGTCATTTTTAAATTAATACTGGATTTTTTTGCCCTAAAAGATATGCTCTAGTTCAACAGGAATTAATTCAGAGAAATTCTCTGGTTTGTACTATGCAGGAGGTCAGACTAAATAATCACGGTGGCCCATTCTGACTTTATAAACTATGAATCTATGCTTCAAAGGGAAGTTAAAACCCATGCAATGTATTTAAATATTTGACAAATATGCAGTTCTGTATGTGATAGGTTAAATTCCTTCCTGGTTCTTCTGCAGCTGACCATTCAGTTTATGCCGTAAAACAAGAGAGTTAAAATGTTAAATCTTGTTTACATAACTACAGAAGTGTTCAGTTATCCAACTACACTATTTCTGTTGACTTCTTTCTGCAGTTAATTTGATAGACTGTAACTAAGTATTCCATCAACTGTTACCCCTGCTTCAGAGTTGCTCTGGTACTTTGCTTTGGATATTGGTAATTTACTAATTAAGTAACAACTCCTCCTCCTCATTCTCATAAGCACATTAGAGTTGTTCTATACTGGAACACTGCAATAGTCCATCTAGTGTAGTATCCTGTCTCTGACAGTGACCAAGGAGAAATATGACAGGAAAGGCATAAAATCACAGAATGCACACATTTGTGTGGTATTATAATTGTATACAATGAAATGAAATGCCTATCTTTCTTCTTGCCACCTTGTGATTTTTTCCTAGTGTAACTGCAGATACTATTTTTATTAATACACTGCAAATGTCTTATCTTTTTGTAAACTTTGCTGCTTTTCTCAATTTCTTGTAGCACTGAGTTCCATGGCTTAATTATATGTTGAATAAAAATGTGTTTCTTCATGACAGGCATCATTCAGATACATGTAATAAACATGGTTCTTAGAACAATTTTTACTAATAGAACAACAATAATATCAATGATAATATGGAAAATCAATAGTTAACCTTTTTATCTTTTTAATAGAAAGGACCAAGATACCTCCTTTATATGCCAGTCATCATTTGTATTACTCTATCATCTCTTCTTTTATTTTCTGCCTTTCCAAATGAAATAGATCTAGACTGTTTTAATCTCTCCTCATATGAGGCCTCCCTCCTAATCACTCTGATCTTCTAAATAGCTCTTTATTGATTTTTTATCTTTCTGTTATACTATTTTTTGGACAAGATGAACAAATGCATATTCATGGTGAGGACAGATCATTTAGATAATTTCATCTCTGCTGTAGATTGAGAATACATCTTCATTGAGTTGTCCATGTGATTTCCACCCCCCCTACTAGAATATAACTAAATCAGGACCCATCTGTATATGGTTTCTTCCAGTGTGCATGACTATGTACTTACAGAATCATAGAAATGTAGTGCTGGAAGTTAGGATAAAATGTAACTTCAATGGTCATGGAGAACAATTGATCACCATCTTTTTAATAACAGCCCTTAACATACTTAAAGATTATTATCAGGTCCGTCCCCCCCTTCATTCTTCTTTTCTCAAGATTGAACATGCCCAATTTTTTTAGATCAGGTTTTCTAAACCTTTTATCGTTTTTGTTATTCACTTTCTGGACTGTCTCCATTTTGTCCACAGCTTTCCTAAAGTTTAGCTTCAGCTGAGACCTAACCAGTGCTGAGTAGAGCAGGACAATTACCTCCTGTGTTTTACGTATTACACGCCTGTTAACACAACCTAGAATGGTATTAGCCCTTTTCACAGCTACATCACATTGTTGACTAATGTTCATTTTGTGATCCACTATAATCCCCAAATCCTTTGCAGTAGTCCTACCACCCCATCAGGTATTCCCCATTTTATAATTGTGCATTTGATTTTTCCTTTCTAAATGAAATACTTCGCTCTTGTCTCAATTGAATTTCATCTTGTTTAATTCAGATCATTTTGAATTTTAATCCTGTCCTCCAAAGTGCTAACTTGATGTCATCTTCAAATTTCATAAATGTACTCTCTACTCCATTATCCACATCATTCATTAAAATATTGAATAGTATTGGCTCCAGCACTGATCCTTGCAGGACTCCACTAGATGCGCCCCCCCAGTATGACAACAAACCATTGATAACTACTCTGATAGTACAACACTTTTTCAACCAATTGAACATCCACCTTATGATGATTTCATCTAGATCACACTTACCTAGTTTGCTTATGAGAATATCATGTAGGACTGTGTCAAGAATCTTACTAAAATCAAGACAGATCACATCTACTTCTTCTCCCCTATCCACTAGGCCAGTATCCCTGTCAAAGAAGGAAATTAGTCTGTCTGGTTTTCATTAGCAGGGATATGCAGGCAACATTCCCAGCAAGTCAAGGCCAGGGCCTGGGTGGAACCCTCCGGGGTCAGGATGCCTATCTGGGCGGGGGTCACCAAAGGTGGAGACAGGGGAAGAACTAGCATTGGTATTGGCAACATGTTTTCTTCCCATGGTGGGTTCTTCCTTGTCAAGTACCAGCAGGTTAAGGAAACAAAGAACAGCATACAACCCTATTTTCCTGTCTTCCTGCACTGGCAAATTCAGCTGACTAACTCCCTTGGGCTCCCAGCTGCCTTGGTCTCACCAGCCACATGTCTTACCAGTCAGTGGAAGCCTGCATGCTTTTTAAATCCTGCCCTCCTCCCTCTCCTCCCCAACACATCTGGAATTGGTGACTCAGTCCCTCTCGGTCAGCTGCCTCTAATCACTGGCCTGTTCGTTTGGAAGCTGCATGGCTCTCACCTCAAAGGATCCCCTGCTTAAGCTGTTCAAAAGATTCCCTGCTAGAAAGCAGCACTAACTCACCTAACAGTTGGCCAACCTAACCCAGATAATGAACAACCAAGCCTGGATTCCAAAACACAGCAACTAGCCCAGAGTTCTACCAAACTTGATGGCAAGTTATGAGCACAGCACAACTCAGAAAGTGCTTCTCTTTTGCCACCCAAAGTTCATCAATAACAATAAGACACAAGTGCTTCTGAGCTGGTCTCCAGTTGGCTTACTTCCTTAGTCTCCAAGCTGCCTTTATCTCACCAGTCACTGAAAGAGTGTGGTTCTTTTTCCTGTCGACATACAATTTTATTTGTGGTCATTTGGGTACAATGATTCCTTCTGGAGTTCTTCATAATCCTCCCTAGTCGTGGTTAAGCTAAATAATTTTGTTTCTGAAGAACATGTTCCTCTCTCACTGTGGGCCTGAACCAAAGCCTGTTGAAGTTAGTGGAAATTTTCTCTTGACTTTAGCGTGGTTTGAATCAGGCCTATTCCCCTACTCTCCCAAGTCATTCAGAAACATTATTGAACACCACCAATTGTAGTACTAATCTCTGGGGCACCTCTTTCTATGAACATTAACTATTTATAGCTATTCTTTGCATCTGACACCTCATCGTTTTTTAAAAACTTGGCAAGACTGTACCTCTCTCCAGAGTTTATCAAGTTTCCTTAATAGCCTTGTGAGAGGATGTTTATCAAAAGTCTTGGCAAAATATAAATAACTTACAGTAAAAAGTATTAGTAATGGCCACCATTGGGACTCCAATTTTTTGGTATTATGTTTATTGCATTTTTTGTTTAATGTATTCAGATTTTAAGTGCCCATCCAGAGCTCTGTATGATTAAAAGCACAGAAATAAATATAATTTTCCCTCAGTGTAAAAGTATGACTCAGCAGATTTAAGCACTGGATCCAGTATAGTTGATTTAGCTACTTTAAAAGTCCCATACAGGGTGAAGTGTTTTATATCATGATTTGAAGTATTTGATTTTTTAAAAAATAATTGATTTATATCAGGTTTGTAAATTTGTGCTATTGCGACTTTACTAGGGCATCCCATGCTTTGTTGCTATTTATTTGGGGAAAATCATGCTTTTCTGGTTTTCCAATTTTCAACAATACCAATAGATTTCTGAGCAGAATGCTGGGGTGGAGGCAGAGCCAGCCCTAGATCAAATGGCACCCCAGGCAAAGAGTGCTATTTCTCTCTCCCCTCCCCCATCTGTTACACTTTTGAATACCTTATTTTTATTGCATTTGTAGCCCATTTCACAGCTTTGATGCATGATTTGCCTGCATAATTTATCCCTGTTATATAAGATGATAAATTTTCACACTAAGATCTGTAAATCTGTATTTATTCATGCCATTTATATAAGCAAATAAAAAAGTCATTTCCTCTAAACTTATAATAACTTTTTAATTTCTACTAACATCTAGAAATTGAACTGTGCACCAACACTGGATAAACCAGTATTAAATAGTTTTACAGTAGGTGACACTATATGTAACTTAGAATGTTAACCTTAGTCCTTCAGTTCAAAAGGTCACTTTTCTCGCCTTTACCCTCACAAACTGAAGCACAGTGTCAGAGAGATCCAAGGACTGGCCAGTGGCATTTTCAAGTGATAAAATAGTAAGCGATGTCAGTCTCTTGTCAGGCATCATTGATTGAAGATATTTTTTAATGGTCCTGGCCTTCAAACAGCTGTGCTCAACACTTGAGGACTGTGACCGGCCAGTTGAGTAGAATCAAAGCTATCCACACTCTTCAAGTCTTAAAACACAAATACACTTTCACAATTACTCAATAAAATAAGGTTCTCAGAAAGTCTGGAAGGTTCCATGAGATTCTACAAAGGTCCAGAGCATTCTAGGAAGTTAGTGAAAAATGAATCCACATACAGAATACATGACAGATTTTACTTTAAAAATTCTATTTTCTTTTTTGTCCCTAACAACAAAAACAGTACCCCGAGCCGACTGCCCCCTAAGCCTGGCACCTCAGGCAGTTTCCTGGGTCACTTGATCCTAATCTGGCCCTGGGTGGAGCTGAGTGGCCTGGACAAAGTTGAGGGGGCAAGAGCCCAGGCTGGAGGCACTTGGCTAGAATTGGGGCATAAGGGACCCAGCTGGGAATGGGGACTGCTGGATTTGCGTGGTGATGGACCCCCTAACCCTTAACCATCTCCTCCCTATATTCTTTGTGGCAAAATGGTGATTTTCTTAGAAAAGGTATTTATATAAAATTTTAAATTCTACTAACAGTTAAGAAACAATTAGGAAACTACTTAAAGAAATGAATATAAAACACACACTTTAGCAATTTAACACTATAAAATGTGAAGAAAGTAAAGAACTAGCTATATATAAATAAAAATCTGATTTAAAATAAAAAAAAATGGCTTAAATAAAAATGATCTTTATGTTTTTTAAATCATGTGTTTTATCCACTGTGGTACCTCACATGAGATCCAGCGCTGAACCTCATTCTGTCTCCACTCTAACATCCACCTTGTTTGACCTTTTCAGTATGTACTCATGTACCTTCTTCCCCCTGATAAAAGTCTGGTGTCACCATCACACACCCTAATAGTAGTTTCTTTTATAGTTAAACAGTATTAAATATCTATGGATGTGCAATTCTGTGGGCAGTAGTAAATCAAAGCAGTTATTGTCTTCATAAGCATAATCCATATTAATTAATAATTTCAGCAATTATATCAAAACAACGAGAGTCCTGTGGCACCGTAAAGACTAACAAAGGTGCCAAAGGGCTCTTGTTGTTTTGCTAAAAACAGACTAACACAGCTACTCCTCTGGAACTCTTCAGCAATTATGAAATTCTATACATTCTGAGGATGCATCTGATTTGCATAATTGCTATACAATGACTTTTTAATTACTTTCCACTGTGTAGATCCCTTTCTTTTGGCCTAAATGTGGCCTTCAGCCCCCTCAGAGTCAAGGACTTTGCATTAGCCATGTTTTGCAAATAAGAATCCTTCCACCAGCTGGACACAGGACATAACTTAGAAATAAGTGTAAAGGTAGGGATATGCATGACTGTGCTCTGAATGGCTGAGGCAATCCCATTCAGTATAATTGTCTTTTTGGCATTTGTTCTTCAAATTTCCTTTTACCCCTCTTAATATTACCTACCAAAACTAATCAGTCTTCAGTTCTTTCCTTTCCAACATTAGGTTCCTTTCTAGTAGGCATACTTGTGCTGCATTTTCATTTTAAAAATATTTTTGGTCTGACCAAAACTTTCTAGTAACTTGCCATGTAGTCATTGTGAGTTTAGTTTTGTTTGTCCCTCCTCTTTTTGTTTCCATGTTTAATGATACTTTGGATATGAATACTTCCTATTAATATAACAATATTTCTTAATCAGGATATTAGAGAGACAAGGTGGGTGAGGTAATGTCTTTTATTGGGTCAATTTCTGTTGATGAGAGAGACCAACAGAAGTTGGTCCAATAAGAGAGATTACATCACCCATCTTATGTCTCTAGGAAAAGGTTATGCATAGCTTTGCTGCACTGCTCCAGGATCCCTCCTAACCCATAAATTCATATTCTGCAAGAGCTTTGGAGACAACATTTTAATATGCAGTCACGGGACAAGTGTGTATTCTGCAGTGTGCCCCTGATCCCCAGTGTGGACTGAGGTCTACTGGGATAACTTGTGCTCATGGCACAATAAATCAGTGCAAGCAACTGTGCGGAAATTTTGTTACCACTCCTGGGCCAGCCAGAATAAGGGTGGGAAAATGACATTAATTTTGAAGTCATGTTTTGTAGCTATTTGACTGAGATAAGTAAAGAGAAACTAAATATGTCTTTGTAAAATGAAACATTCTAGCTTCTAAGAAACATATATATTGGTGCAAAGTGTTTATTAGTATCCTTCTCAGAAAAAGTATGATATTAAACACAAAAATACCCCCAAACAATTAGTGGGTTTTTTTCTGGTAATTAACTATTATTTTTCACAAAACTCATCTAATTATGCATCAGTCATGGTAAAATGAAAGGTCAATAACTACAGATGCATAATTTCTCTCTGATAGATTGCTGTTTGAAAATAGGTTTGACAATTAGATGATTAATTTTCTTTTATTAAACACCATTATGAGACTTCATGTTGCATTCACCAGTTTATTACTGTTACTTTTTCTCTTTTGTTGGAAATTAATGTTGGATAACATTCAGCCTAAATAGAAACTCAGGTAGATAGCCATTATGCTGTTTCTGTTTTTGTTTTCATTGCAGGAATGACAGAATGCCACAATTAGGCTCAAGGTCTCAGTGTGCTTGGGGCGCAATGTGCTATCTTAGAGGCAGAAATTTTTCTTGCCCCGCAAAACTTACAATTTAATACATTGATTGTAAAAAGAATGGGATGGAATGTTGGTGAACGGAACAGTAATAAAAACATGTTTGTAAAGGCTAGAACTATCCACAACTTGATGCCTATGAATCAGTTAGGTATTTTATATATATTGGCTTATGGTACCCTTCTCTTTCCAACTGTCCTGCACACTATGTTAACTATAAGACATTGGTCTAGCACAGTGATACTCAGACTTCAGTGGTTCCTGAGTCAAATTAGTGATCAACATTATCAAGAACCACAGAGCCACAGTGTGAATTCATTGTTTTAATTACTATATATTCATATTCTAACAATATGACAGGAGAAATATCTATATATATTTATTCTCACAGCAAAATATCTGACCATGTTTTCTTATTTTATCAAATACAAATGGTTAATAACATAGTAAAAGCATCCTGATTGGTTAATACTTAAATCACACAATGTTTTAATATCATGTGCTGCAGAGCCGCAAGAGACAAATTAAAGAGCCACTTCTGGGTCATGATCCTCAGTGTGAATATCATTGGTCTAGTCTTGTGAGACTAATTGGGTCGATCTTTCCAGTACTTGGGACCATTCTTGACCATTACCTTTCTCACTGTTATCCTTATTTAAACAACGTTCATTAGTTCTGCAGCAGTCCAATTCTTTCTGCTCCCTGCTAGCCATCTGTATTTCTTAGACTGTGAGTTTCCTGAGGAAACATCTAGCAGGTTTTGAGCCCTACTGCAAGCAAACAAGGTCATAATTGTTCATCCTCCCACTTCTTGGTGGCATCAGTTTGCTTACTGTTGCCCAGATGTTAGCTATGGATGCTCTTGACAGTAGAGGCTCTCAGGTGTTTGTCCAGTTGACATGCTTAGAGGTTTCTTTATTACCATGTTTGGGGTCGGGAAGGAATTTTTTTCACCTAAGGAAATTAGGATGACCCATGGTAAAGATTAGGTTTGCTCTCCTTTAGAGTATCTAGAAAGTGTCATGGGCTGTGTGGTTTGTAGTGGGAGGTGGTCCAGATCTTCTTAAATTGAAGACCTTTGGAATGATTGATTTGCTACTTTGTGGAGATTAGTTTGGAAACTTTGTCAGTTGTAATTACTGATTGGTTAGTAACCTGTGTACTGTTAGAGAGCTCTGTCTCCATTTCCTTTTTCAGATAACATAATCATAGGTTAAGCAACAAAGGGGTTTAGTAGTATCATTGACTTAGTACTGGGGAGAATCATACACAGATTTGTGGTTCCCCCATAAGCAGGCCTAAATCTCCTCAAGGAAAAGTGATGGCTATACAATTCTGGGCTTGTGAAGCTGAGTCATTTGGTGAAAGGAGGATACAAAGTAATGCCCTGGAGGTACAAAGGTTCTACTAATCTAATGGCTGGGACTTAATGTAGCTGTGTAATCACTTGGATAATTTGCTATCCAGTTAATAAAGTTGCAGTATATTGCCTTTAACTCAACTAAGTGCATGTGCATGCATGCATGTGTATTTAACAGTTGCATGGGTATATCAGTGATAAGAGGTAACTCTCTTATGATACTTCCAACATGAAGGACTGTTTGGAAGCTTATTTTATGTTCAGTGGTCAAAGTTAAAACAGTCAATCATTTAACAAAACAAAATAGGGATTTCGAACTGGAAAGGTGAAAGAATCTGGTTGTCTTCTGGCAAGTTTTTTTGGTTCTGGTTATCTGCAAAGTATACACCGTTTGTCAGTATAACCGAGGAGTGCCTGTATAAACATTCTTTTTTTTGACTGTTCCACATAATAGTTTCTTGTATCATATTTCTTCTGACCTCGCTATCTGAAACCAATTACAGGAGATCCATTTGGACTGCATCTATTTTCATAAGAAGCCCAGGCAGCAGTGTTTTTCTCAGAGATGAATATCAACATCAAATATGCTTCTGAGTGCTTTGTTATTTATGTTTCAGAGAGATTTTGTAGCCTTCAGCTCTCAAGAATGTGTCACGCTGTGCTGTTTATACATTGAAGATATTAATGGGCGTAGATGTCATTTTTCATTTTAATGTCTCAAATGCAACAGGCTGATAGGTTAAACATTCTTATTTTTAAAGAAAAGATATGAGTGACATCTGTTTTCTAAAAAATACATATTTACTTTTTAAAGCAGGAAATAATCTATTTACCTTCTTTAGTAACAACTTCCACTTTATTAAAATGTTAAAACATGTTAAATTAATTTGAAAGCATTCTTAACATATCTGAAATCTAGGGCTTTGAATACAGAATAGTACATGACTCATATCGCCTTGAATTATCTTTAACACATATAAAATATACATCCATTTATCAACTTTAATAGCGTGAATTATATACAATAACTTTTATTTTTGTTCTGCTTACATTTCAGATAGTTTGGAACCGCACGGTAAATATTAAGAAACAGTGTTCCCAATAAATATTTTACTGGAAGGTGCAGTGAGTTCTGGAAACCCATATGCCAAAATTTCCTGCTCACGCTGCCAATACTTAAACCATTGTAATGATTTTCATTCACATTGTTAAACTAATTGCTACTTCAGTCTGAAGCTTGAATTATTTTTAGGGTTTTCATCTACATCACATTTATTTTTTTTACAGTATTACTAAATTAGATAACTTAATTAAGCAAAAATGCCGCCTTAATTCAAAACAAACATTATTGGAAACTGGATATGGTTTTGACGGCCTTAGAAACCTTTCTTATGCTAGCTTTCGAGTCAAAACTCAGCATAATTTTGACCAGCCAAGTTTGTAAACATTTGTTAGTTTGTTTTAGCTGAATTTTATTTAGACCACATATTATCATTCAGTTAGTTCACAAAACTTTATTAATGTTATATGGAATTTGCCTTAATTT
>NW_027132773.1:18010000-18080000 GCF_026122565.2 Emydura macquarii macquarii
GTGGAATTGCGCTGTGTCTTTCAGTCTCCCAGGGAAAGAAAGAGTATGTCTACATTGCAATTAAATACCCACAGCTGGACTGTGTCACCTGACTCAGGCTCTTGGGGCTTGGACTATGGGGCTGTTTAATTCCCGTGTAGATGTTCGGGCTCCAGCCTGAGCCTGAATGTCTACATTGCAATTAAACAGTCCTATAGGCTGAGCCCCTTGAGCTTGAGTCAGCGGTCAAGGGGCAGCCGTGTGTGTTTAATTGCAATGTAGACATACCCTAGTTGGTAAAAGATGCCCTGTGCTTCCTTCTCACCAGTGGTGAAGCAGGGGAGGAGTGAATAAAGAAAGCAAATATTTTCTTTTCAAAAGTCTTACTTGCTCTCTAAAGCCAGAATTGCTGCTTTTTTTGTGCCAGATTTTGTTCCAGGTACCCAGAATGCTTACAGTGCCTCTTATTAAGCTTGTGCACTTTATTTGATACTTTTTAAATGAAAGAAAATTTAAATTTGCTCTTCAACTTCAGTTTCTGTATCAAATGTCATGTAAATTAAGGTCTGAGTATAATTCCATTTTTCTTTTTCTTTCTGAATGTAAAAGGTATATAAAGGTTTGAAAAGAAGTCCTTGGATCTTTTTTATTTCTGTCATTGGCTATTAATACAGAGCTTTGCATTGTTAGTTATGTAGTGGACATTTACATCTTGAGATTGTGATGCCTATTTGGCCAAATATTGTAGCACAGGTCATAAAATTATACAATATTATTATTTTATTATGCCAGATTTAATGGTAACTTATGCCAAAGTTTCATAGCAATAGGCATTGATATGTTTTTATTAACAACTTGAGGTTTAGAGGACACAAATACCAAGAAATGTATGCTTGAGGTGAAAGGGGAGAACAAATTTCTCCCACTAAAATATTAAATTAGTTTCAATATTAGTGTGTTTCTAATTTCAGAGCAGTTGACCAGAGACAGATTGGAACTATATTATAAATATAATAAAACTTTTAAACTAGCTTATAAATCTGCAGTCAAATGGAAATGTTAAGTAATATTTGCCATGGCGCCTCTCCTGCAATCGGTGTTTGGATGTAACTAAGGAACACATAGGTAAGGAGAAAGAAAGAGCAACAAATTTTATATTTGTGTAGCCATTTTGTTTCAAATTGTATTCAAAGTCTATTTTTTGAACATTCAGTGTGGTATTTTAAGTATGTTTTCTTTATTACTAAGTAACGTGCAGTATTTTAGTGGCCTATGGTACACATTAGCTAATCAGCAGGTTGAAAGGTTACTGCAGAAACTTTCAACCTCCCCTCACACTCCTTTGCAAAAATAGAGTTTTGAGGTAGTGGGCCACGGATGTTTTACGGTACTTCACAGAGAGTAAATCTTTAGTGAACCCACTAGGATCTTTCTAGAGGAATTTGGATAGTGATCCAAATTAGTTCTTACTTGCTTCTCATGAAAAATCCTTTTGAAACTGGCAGCATGTTATATAAACTGGATAAAAAGGTAGATAAATCTTGTGTTTGACATTTTATATGTATGTATTTATTTTAATAAAACATATTATTGTCTGGTTAGATCACCAATATTGTTTTTAATGGTGCTCATGGTTCAGACTTGGAAGTGTCATTGTTCTGACTGATAGCAGCATAGCTGTAAAATTTATAAAGATGGCCCGTTCCCAGAATTCTTATTGCTATCTACTTATCTCTGGTTTTTTTTATTTACATTTTTCTGGGTTTCAGGGCTGCAGATGGCATAAGCATTAGCATGTCTTATGCAAAACAGAGAAAAACATCCCATCTGACAAGCTTGAGTACGAGTTGTAGTAGTGATTTTACTTTCATGTATAGATATCTGAATAAATGTATTTGAAACATGTTTATATATGCCATTCATTACCCTAATGCACCAACTGAATGGATCCAATCACTAGGTACATTGATTAACGACATATAGCGGAATAACTAAATAGGGATAGTGATGAGAATGGAAGATATTAGCCTAAGTATTATCAGATAATATCTTTTACTGTCTTATCCATAAATCCATGAAAACATATTGTAATACTAGGTTAAGATTTTTGTAGTGTTATTTTTGGTTCCTGAAAATGTGTTCTCTTCGCTAGTGATACTGTGATCATGGTGATCTATGCTGGAGCAAGGTGACCAAGCTCCTGGAATTATTTAAATAAAAATCACTTAGACTTTTAAAACCTTTCCAGACAAGTAACTGTTTCTACAGCCACTGAAAAATCTAGTGCCATGTAGCTTAGGTATGAAAACTGGCAGCATTACTGTTCTTGTTACATTCACAGCCATGAGGCAGACTTGTAGTTCTTCAACAACTGTGCAGAGGCTATTGATTTGCTATCGTAGTTGAGCATTAGTGTACTAGGATTATTTCCTTTATTTCAGGTAGTCTAATCTTTACATTGTTCATGTTTAACATTCTGCTGTAGGCTGCATAACAGCTATTTCGATAGCAAGTTCACTTTTTTCTATGACATCTATGAAAACCTAGTTTTCTCTATCCAGTGTAATCTCTTTAATGGAATACTCTATTTTCGTGAAGTCAGACTTCAAACTTTTTCTTAACTGAAACAAATTGATATTTATTTTTAATTCTGTAGGTTAAAGTATTTGTAGTTAACTGGTTGCTTATTAACATCTTAGTGCCGGAAGATTTGTTGCTTCCAACATCAATACGAATGTATTTTGCATTAGGATGCTATGTCAGGAAATCATGACTCCTGGAACCAAAGGGGTTAAGCTCAGTGTTTACCAAGCCTGTTGTATAAATATCATGCTGTAGGGAGTGTTGGTTGTTAAGGTAAGCTATGTTTGTTTAGTATGAACATATCATTGAAGTAATCATTTTATAAAATTTGGTTTTAGAAAAGTTAAGTATACATTTAAATTTAATTAAATGTTTATTTTCTTAGTGTTTAGAATCAAGAGTACCAGAAGTTTGAAATGTTTGTATATATAAAATACCTAAAAATCAGACACTATCTTTTTTTGTAAAATATTTTATTCAAAGTTAAGTCTGTCAGTACACCTCCAGAACAAAGAGATTACAAGACCTGATTTATCATAGAAAGGTCATTGATCCTACAAAATATTTTATCTGTTTATGTGTAAATGGCAAATGGAAAACAAATAATAAAGGACAGATCAAAATAAATTAAAATTACCAAAAAAAAAATACTGAACAGCATATTTTGGCTGGTGAAAGTTTGAGCAAGCTGTCTGTGTGGGTTTGTGTATATGTGTGTGTGTGCACGTGTACATATGCTTACATATATGACAGAGGAAAAGAGAATGGAACCACTGCAGGAACTGAGTGGGGTGTTTGAGCGAAGTACAGCATGAATGGGGTTCTGAGTGGTAGCGTAAGGAGTAATGGGGTTGGAGGAGGTAAACAGTGCACCATTTTCTTCAGCGGATAGAAAAGCATGCACCCACAAGGACATCCGTGCATCCTACTGTTAGCTTCACCTGCCTGCTCTCCCTGCCTCAGAGCTGCTCCTAATTCAGTCATCTCCCCTGGGATCTTTTGGTAAGATAAATTGATACAAAATAGTGAACAAAAATATTACACTTGTAATGTAAAGAACCTGATGAGAAGGTAAAAAAGGACAAAATAGGGGTTAGTGGGCAGAAGATGTTGGAGGGCAGGGAAAATGCCTGAGGAACATGGGGACTTGCTTTTCAGTTTTGTCTTGGGCATGTAAATATTGAATGCAACCCTGGTCTCACACCTAACTATGTATGGGATTCCCTACTTAAAACACATAAAAGGAGAAATAAATGTTTTCGATAATAATGTACATTGGGTTTCCTCTGTGTCAGCTCAACCAGAAATAGAAACCAATTTAATTAGTCCAAAACTCCCTTTTCAGATCTTATAGCCAACTATGTTCTATACTTCTCTTCCACATAAGTCTAAATAAGCCCTACCTAGCACAGAAGCAAGGCATGAGAATTTTGTACATACTCAAGAGCATTGATTTAGAGAGATGCAAATGTCTAATATATAAGAGGAGAATAGTGATAAACAGACTCCTCACCCTCTTGAGTATAATCCTGAAGGAAATGTGTGGCCTACATATAAGCAAACATTGAGGCTTGGGGTAAATTAAATCTCAAAGCTAGCTGCTGGAAAGGCATAAGTCCCAGTTTCCCTAGTAAAAGTCTGCTATTAAGGATATGCAGTTATCCTCTAAGGTGAAGAAATTTGCATCAGTGATACCCACACTAAAGGCAAGGATAAACCCTAGAGAGGAAGAGGAGGCAAGGGAGTTATTTTTAGTGAAGGTGAGTGTGTCTGTGTGCGTGTGTAAACTTCCATGCTTTCAGCAGTGTAGAAAACAACAGTTCCATGTAATATATAGAGAGAAATACGGTAAGAAAGGAAGGAGCCAGGCCGTAATTCAGATGTGTTTAATGGATACATAATATTGTATTGTAAATAGTGTAAGGAAAATGCTTTTAAAAACCTGATTCTTCTCTCATGAATAGAGGCCCATTCCAGAGTACCTGTCCTCTGTTTGGTTACTTACGTTACTCATGGAAACGAATATCTTGTCTCTGTTATCTTTAGGCCACAACATCTGTCAGGACAAGTTTTGCTTTAAATTATTTCTCACTGTTAGAAACATCAAACAGTTTTTTAAAAAATAGTCAGCCAATAGATTCCTAGAATGCCTCTATCTCATTCTAAATACTAAAGTGAATGATTTTGTATAAGATATTTTATGTTGTTCATCACTGACATTAGTTTTCATATCGCTTTATTGTTGCTGAAAATGTCTTTTTCAGCTTATATTAAACATCTGTAGTTTATTCACGCTCTATTTTTCACTGATAAAACAAATGTTTTTATTTAGATATTTATGTAAAATATTTCTGCAAACCTTCAGATCTTATACATTTTATAGGGACATATCTAGAAAAATTGTACATATGCATCCCCTGCTTTCCACACTGCTACTTACAGTGAGTGAGAAGGAGACGATGTAGTCATGACTGGAGGTCTGTGCGTGATGTAGAGAGAACTCTTTGAGGCAGGGACCATATCTTCCTATATAAAACCAAACATGCTAATTGCTCAGTCAACAGTACATTATAATAATACATATATATAAGTGTTTAGATAGGCTGCAACGTTCTAAATACTCTTGGGGGTTTTCTGTAAAAGTTATATTTACAACCACTGACTATGCGGAACCAAAGCTAGCACATGATGAGCAATTTCTGAAAGTATGTCCTTTTAAACATATAGATGTGCTACAATTCAGTCACCTAGTGTGTCTATGGCTCTCTCTGAATTTTATTACTGTATCTGTTTCTGAATCCTATATCCTTTCCTTTAGAGTTGGTTAGGAATTTTCCAGCAAAACATTTTTTGTCAGAAAATGCCGATTCATCATAAATGAAACAGTTGGAAAGGGTCAATTTTGATGAATTTCCAGATGTGAAATTTTTTGAAAAAAGCTTCAGAATTCTCAAAATGTCCCATGTCAATAGTTTTTAAATGAGAAGTTATCTTTTTCATTTCAAAACATTTTTTTGTTTTGAAATATTAGGTAAATGAGTACTAAAAAAGGTATAAAATGGTTGAAATAAAAATGAAATATTTTGAAATTATTGAAACAAAAATTTCAATTGACCTAATTTGATTTTTTTTTTCCAGATATGAGTTCATGAAAATTTTTGAGATTTTGACTTTTTTGTCCCGATTCAGGATGGAAAAATGTATCGACATCTCAAAAATTCTTGTAGGATTGGAAAATCATTTCCTCTGCATTGACTTTCCTTGCACCTGTTTTCACTCTCATGTCTTTACCTTCACGTTATCTATGTTGCTGATCATCTGACTGTGTCACTTACTGTGGAGTGGAGGAAAGGATCCCAAATTCACTCACTCCCACTTATCATATTAGCTCACAAATTTCAGGTCCAGCATTTAGAGAATGCTTATTCTTTTCTAGACCGAAGAGCAGACTCATAGCCCCAAATTCTTCTCACGATGGTCCCTGCCATTTGCCTTGCACCAGGAAGTACCGCTGTGAATGGGATGGATGGAGGAGTGTCTATCTTTTTCCTCATCTGGTCTCTGAGCTTCAGGAGTCCAGGCCCTAAAAATAAGTTTCTTTTCTTTGCACTTCCTCAACAGCTGGAAACCTCTATCCACTCCCAAAGCTTCCACTGTGCTCCCTGCACAGCCTTCACATTCACCATCACTGCTTCTTTTTCTGCCGCATGAGTAGCTCCTTTATAGTTGTGGGAGATGCAGATTTTTGTGAGCCACTCTTCCAGACATTTTGCAAGAGCTCTGATTGGCCTGATTCTCCCCACCAGCTGGCTGACTGCCCAGAAAAGCCTATGAAGAGCTGAGTGGGGATGTGTGAATGGCTCCCCACTCAGCATGATTCTATTAAAGGGTCTGCTCCCAAGCAGGTTCCTAATTACACTGGTTTAAGATTCCACCACTCAAGCAGGTGTCTCTTGACACCCATGAATTTAACAAACATATTAGTGTACAATGACATAAAAATTGCTGATCCAGAAAATAGCCAAGGAAAATATTCTGTAAATTATGTATCACGCTGAATTGTTTTTGCTAAATTTTAAGTCACTACCTGCATTGCATCCAAGTGAGATAAGGTGATTCTTTGTTCTGTAATTTTAAAAACAGCTTCAAGTGAAATCACTGTCAGGGTATAAGTTATCTCTCCCAGGGGCATTAATTTAATTAAGCAATTGAAAACTTTACAAAAAGTTTATTTCAAAATCAATATCCTTTGTCTAGGCACTAAAGAAACCACACCCAGATGCAGTAGTATAAATTGTTATTTCTGCTTCCTTCCAAATAAAATTCCAGGACAGAAAGTAACACTAATATGCCATTCTATCAGTTCTTTCTGGTGCAATTGCTGACTTTTCCTTTATAGATTAAATGTACTGCATAAATTAGATATTTGTATTTATTACTCATTTTATGCTCATTGGGCTATATTTATGGATATTTTACTTAGTATATGTGTTAATTGTGCAATTGCTGTATCAAGCAGGGTGATTACTTTGTCTGTAGTCTTCATATATCAAAAGGATAAATTAAGTATCCAGTTATATGTGCCATCTTCAGGGTAAGTGTTAGTCTTAGTTCACATTTCAACTTGCCAGTATAGGTATGAGATAAAAAATGAATTATTGAAATTAACTAATTGATCATGTATAATTCTTACTTTGTATTTTAGTGATAAATCTAGAAACAGATTATCTCAGTGCACACTTCAGGAACCCAAAAGTTTCATAATATAGAGTGGAAAAGCACCTTAATACAGCCTACACGTAATGACACTTCTGATGATGTCACTTTTTTGGTCTTAAAATTGTCACCTTGACATCTTCTGCTGTTGGTGCTACTGTACATTCTCCAGTGATAAGCCAAGGGGTACACTCTAGATCTTTGTATGCCAGGTTGAGGAAAACCAATTTATTTCTTAATATATACCAAGGTGTAATAGAACTAATGGTGCAAAATCTGACTAAACGAAACAGCTACTCAAGGAGTCTTTGAAAGCAACTCTACAAAAATATCATGGAAAGGGAACATTCCTGTATTCCAACAATACTGATATGGTAACGGTCCTATAGAGGATCTCAAAATATAAGTGGCTAATAAGATTCTCCCTTCAGTCACCACAATAAATACATGGTCTGGCTATACTGAAAGGAGGACAGGAGACATTTCATATTATTTTAATCAGGCTGCAATTCTATTATTAGATGTCTGGGACTACCTGACAGATAAAAGTGTACAGTGCAGGTAACCCATGTTCATTCAATAACTTCCTGGGGGGCTTCTGCCTCCCCCCCTTTTTTCCATCGATGTCCCCCAGCCAGTCCATTGCTGGGACCTTACCATCCATCCTGCATTGTAGGAGGGTAAAGATGGGCTATAAGAAAAGGGGGGGTTGCTTCAGCCTGCTCCATGTGAAAGGGGATTTTACCACATGGGCTGCCCCTTTAAACTCTTCCGCCCATCCAGATTCCATGGGCTGAGTCGTGTCGCCCCGTGTTCCCTTTTGCAGCAGTTTGACCTCTCTCCCTTCCTCCCTGCTCCCCACCATAAAGCATCATTCTCTTCATTAGGCAAGCCAGACAAATTCCCCCCTGCTTAAAGGTGCCATGCAGTCATTTGTCCAAGAAAACTATTTCAGTAGGATGGAAGAAGAGGCCTGCATGCTTGATGTTGAAGAAACAACAACACATTAGAAACATTTCTCTAGCAAGTATCTCTTTCAAATTGATTCTGCTATTATTTAGAGTATATAGAGCCATGGATATGGTGATATAGGGCTTAATAATAGTAAAAATATATACATCAAAAAAGGTATTACTCAAAATTGCTTTCAATCTAAAGGCCCCAACAGATACAATATAATTAAAATAGCAGACAATGAAGTTTCAGGTGCAGTTCTGTTCCTTGTGGAACAGTTGGGTTTTGGGGAATGATTTTTGAGATGGAGATAATAATGAGTAAATAAAGATAAATGGATGGTTGCTTGGTCAATGGTCTTTGTTGATTTAAATGAAAGAAAGCATGGAGTCAGGACTAGATATAGAAACAAAGGTAATGGTTTAGGCAGAATCATAAGGGTTGAAATTCTGGACTCACTGAAATCAGTTGCAAAACTCCAATGAGAAGTATAGGATGTCAAGTTGTCCATAAACTTGCTTAGTCATGAAAAGTTTGTTTAACTGATTTTAACTCATCTTCAGATTGTGGTTTACACACGATGTAGCTGGTGTATTGGTGTTTCATGCCAGTTGACTCATGTAGTTAATTTTTTAAAATATATTTTTGTTTATTTTCAATAATCACGAATAGCTAATACTGTAGATCAGATAGAAAAAGAATAAAGGGTATTTTTTTTTTAAATATAGCATGAAAACCCAAGTGTAAATTTGGAGTCTTGTCTCCACTGATACTCCCTTTTAATATATGATGAAGGTTTGATGCTTTTGATTCAGTCTCATTTGTTTATGGTAAATATAGGAATTGTATTAGCACATTTTGTGTATGTGTGGCTTTTACTTCTCTGTCTTATTAATTGAAATTTTTCAATTGATAAGATATTAAAAATGTATCAAATTCATCAGAACTTGTAGGGCAGAATAGAAATATAATTGGAATGTTAACTGTGAATATTTGTAGCTAGAAAGCAGATCCATCTCAGAACTGTCTCTTTTCTTTGCAATGTGCCGTATGAAAACCAGAAATGTCTGAATTTATTTTTCCAGAATCGCAAATATTTTCAATTATTTCTTTTTTCTAAAAATATATACTTTGATCATGTTTAGCATCTTCTGTCCAATAATCTTAAAGTATTTTAAAATAAAATAACTCTCACAGCACCTTTATGGGGTCCATTTTATTACTCCCAATTTAAAGACTAGGAAGCTGAGTTACAGGGAGGTCTAGTGACTTGCCCAACAAGTCTTCTGAAAGTGTCAGAGCCAAGAATAAAACCCAGGTCTCTTTTCTGATGCTAAAAGAACCACACTAATTCAGCATAATGCCGGATAGTTCAGTCACAGGACATATTTGTGTGTGTTTGAGGGAGAACATTTACAGAGCTCTTCAGATATTTTAGATAAACATTTAATTAATAATGTTGTTAACTTAACTGGAATTTTACAATTTACATAATACTCTAACACTACATTTTTAAAGCAAATGATTATGACTTTGTGTATGCTTTTTAAGAATATCTTTAGATCATCAGCATAGGTGATATTGAATCAGACATAATCTTCTTAGCTAATAATGATCTAACATACATTTAGAGGAAAGAATTTCTCAGTACTTGTCAAGACTAAAATTTTTAATTCTAATGGCATGTAGTTAAACTACTACATAAATAAAAAAAACCCCAACTCTTAAAATCCACCTATTCAAGAAGCATTTGGGTTACAATTACCACTTAATACAATATATTTGTTTATTATATTTTATAGTATTATATTTATTATGATTGTAGACTATAAGCACTCCAGAGTGGGAATTGTTGGGGGAGTGGGTTAGAATACTTCACCTAATGTACAGCACTGTTTTTGTACACACACACACTGTATATACTGATAGCATCGTCTCAGTAATACATTTGAATAAATAAATAAATACTATTTACACTGCACAGTGGTATCAACTACAGAGAAGTAGTTTGGATTTTGTTCCTGGACTCACTTTGAGATTATGCACCTTGAGACCTGATGTTGCTCACAGTGAAATCAGTGGCAAAACTCCAATTGATTAATGGCCAGTCTTGGGCCATTTCTTGCCTTTAAACTGAGATTGAATATATCACAGTAAATGACACAGTATAAAATCTACACAAAAATGAAGTTTCATGTAATCTTATATGAATCCTGTATTTAGAGATATTTTTGAAGAAGCCCTATGGGGAATCTGCAGATTAAAATCTATCCCAACAAAATGGTCTCCTTTTAATTTGCTCTTTGTTTTTCTCATGACAGTGTCAGCAGGAGCTCCATAACAGTAATCTCACTTTGAAAATCTTTGTTTCACCTGGCAGTTCCTTCTTTTCTTGTGTTTGTTTTTTCCCTAGATATAAAATGTTTCTTATGGGGTTGTTTAATGGTCTGTGGTGGTATTCTTCTTTTCTGTTCTGAGAGATTTAGCTGTTTAGATTTCATTGCAAGTCATTTTGTTACTATTGCTGATAATTATTGATTAATAATTCCCCATAATTAGCATGAGATGTTTAGTGTATACACAGAATATAAACACAAGGAAGATACCCATTATAGACTCAAGATTAATATGTTTTCTATCTTGAAAGACAGTGACACCACTGGAAACAAGATCTGCATACTGCATATGGACATTGCCAAAAGCTATCATGTCTCAGAAGAGAGAGTAAAAAATCTGCTAGTTGTTTCTGAAAAATCTTAGCCAAAAAGTCAGTGAAAATAAAGATTATGCATTCCTTGGCTTCTGAGAATACCCCTTTTTAATATCAGTGTCACTGCTTCAGTGATCATCATTAATAAGTCAACATTTACCATTATTAGAAATATTGAGGTTATTGCTGTTGGAAAAAATTTGGATTACTTACAGGAATAATATTTATTAGTGCTATTATTTGTATTAGAATAGATCCCAGAGATCCCAACCAAGATCGCATACTCATTGTGTTAATGATTGTGCAAATCATTAGTAAGAGAGAATCTCTTTTACACTTTTGTCTCCAATCACCCTTCAACTTACCAGATCCAATTTGAGATACTAATGATTTAGTTTCAAAAGTTTTAGCATCACCAAAATCTTAAAGTATATTCTTTACATTTCTCAAAGCCATGCAAAGTTTCACTAGAAATTAAATAGCTACAAGAGTTCATGTTTAGGAAAATGTAGAACCCTATCTAACCAACACAACTTGTGGCCTTCCAAGACATGGGCATCTCAAAAGTCTTCACTGATTATAGTTGCTGTATCAGCCAGCTAATTATGGAGACACCAGCTGCATCTCCATAGTTAAGGTTGAGCTATGTTTTGCATTCAAGAAGAGATTCATCCTCTGAGTTATGTAGGTAAAAGACTGCATTCTCCCTAAAATTAAAGCACTTAAAGCACTTAATTTTGAGTATAGAATAAAATTTTCTGAACATTTATGAGTAAATTGATTAATTGATAGCCCTTAAAGAAATTTAGCATCCAGTTACAGGTCTTTTTGTCCTGAACTTATTAGCAGAATAAATCAGAAGCTTCAAACTTTTGATACAGCTTAAATTCACTGAAATCTTGTGCACAAGCTATAACTGAAGATATTTTTATAAGACTAATGGTCATTTTTGCCCTTATTCTTCATCTCTAAAAGTTTCTCCTTCAGCAGGGATTGTTATATGATGTCCTACTGAAGAGAATTCCTTGAAGAACTGCCATCTTTCAAGATGGCTACCATCTCCCATTGTTCTCAGTAGGACTGAGTTTTCCTTTCTGGCTCCTGACACTGCAGAGGCCACCATCTTTCCTGGCTTCACTGTCATTTGGGACAGTGGGAAGTGGGGCCATTATGAAAGAGGCAAATACCTTATGACATCAGTCCCTCTGAGAACAATGGCAAGAAGAAGATTTTATGAATCAGTCTCTGCTAGAATAATGTGCATTTATGAAAAATAATGTCAAATATCATTAGTCCTAAATACTTCTTTTCAAAAGTTACTGTTGCTTCAGATGAATTCAACAGAGAGATCAAGGGGAAGGAGAAAACTCTGTGTGTGCGTGCATGCATGTGTAATATTCTCTTTGAGTTCCTTGTTTAGGATTCAAATATGATTTTTTAAATTTAAAAAGCAAGGAAATTCTCAGAAAAATGCATTAAGATAGCGGTAAGGTTGCAAGCATTATCAGTGATTTAGAATAAAATATATTACATGGATGTTTAATTATCCCAAAACCAAGCATTATAAAGCCAGGTAGTTAAGAGCTAAAATTAAACTTAAAGGAAACCCAAACAAATTAATATATGGAAATATGATTTTAGGGCACCGGATAACTTTAACTCTGCCCTAAAGTAACACCATGCAGGAGGTGAAAGGAAAGAAAAAAAATCTAATGTGTCAAATCTAATGTGTCATTACCATTCAGTTTACTCTAATATGAGACATCACATTGTTATTGCATGATGTCACTGCAAGAAATTTGAAGAAGAGCATGTGAAATATTTCCTCACTCCTTGAGGGCGGTTTCACGTCTCAGATACGGCTGCCTTATTCACTGCTTATGGCTGTGACGTTGAACACAGAAATTTTGACGCTTTTTCTTTAATTCAAATCTCTGGTGAAAGACTTGACCTCCTTTACTGCAAAACCTATAGCACCCTGAAGAGGCTCAAAAAAACCCAGGTCATTGGATGTCCCACAATTGTTTTGGGTTTTGTTTTTTTTTGTTTTTTTTTTTAAGTAAAAGATAGTTCCTTTGAAAAACCAAGAGTGTAGTAGTAATCCTGTCAACATCAGTCTTCAGTCATTCTCATTGCCATACCTCCCACACTTCTTCAGAGTGCTACTTGTGTTCTTGTAGAGAATTGGAAAAGAACTGAAGGCTCTGACATCAAGGTCCCTTATATACCTCGCGTTGCAAGAGGGAATGTGTATGTGGACCCAGTGTTCACTGCTTTCGGAAGGTTCTGTGCTCACATGACTGAGAATGCACTCATCTTAACAAGGTGGCTCTGGACAGAAGCCAAGTTAAGGCATAGGCATGTGCCCACAGTGTCAGCTCCTAGATTCAAAGGATGACCTCAGATTTAAAAATGTTATTGAAGATAATGTTTAAAAAATGGTCAGGTACAGAATTTAAACAGGAGAGTTTCTGGACATCCAGGCATAATGTACAGATTATCAACGGGTACAGAGTTTGGTTGAGAGTCAGGGAGTACAATGAGAGGATTATCTGTGGTATCCTGGATGGGGGGTAATAGGTATGATTGTTAACAGTGATCAGTAATTTGGGAACATCACTTATTGCAGGGGCTACGTGGGATGCGGTTAATGGGGAGTAGGTATGTCTATAATAGTGGATTGTCCCTCATCTACTATCATTGCAAAACAAAACACTCTGTTGTTTCTAGCTCTCATGATGATGAAGAAAAGAGTTTGAAAAGTTGGCACAGTGTTTCTCTGATAGACTCAGCCAGTGTCCTGATCTGCCACTAGATGACACCATTTAATATTCAGACAGTCTCTTGTTCTCTCGGGTTAATTGTCTTCAGGTGTAATCTCTCTGATTATGCTCTTCACTCTTTCATCCATTAAGTATATTTGATACTGGAGAGATTTTTCCTTGACTACTCTATATATGTCTGTATTTTTGGTTATGCTTCAGGAGGCACTTTTATTCTAAATGCATTTTTTTACGTGTGTATAACTTTTTGTAGGAATTACCATTCCGGTTAGAATTTCTTGTGCTTGTTCTGAAGTCAAAGGCAATTTTTTAGAAAATTTATAGGAGATCTGTTCATCCGTGTTTATATTAATCCAGTATACTGTTTATTTTGTTTTGTTTTAGAGAAAAGAAAGGTTGCTTTAAATCTGGTAAAATAATCAGGAGTTTGATTTTTTTTTTAATCACCATTATTATTTTTACATGATTTGGTTAATTCAGACTTATCATAGACTTAGGTCCCGATTTTTAATAGCATTTAGGCATCTACCTCCAAGTTGGAGGTAGGCTTCTAAACAAAGCCTTTAAAAATCTGGACCTTAGTTCTCACAAGAGCCTTCAATATGTTTAAAGGTTTAGAAATACCAGTGTTTACTTCTCACTAAATTTATTAATATAGAGCATATATCTGGAACTACACAAATTTGAATCTTGCATCCCACATTTTAACAGTAACATAGGACATAGGAACATAGTAACTACCATACAGGACCAGACCAGTGATCCATCTAATCCTGTATTCTGTCTCCAACAGTGGTCTGTATCAGATGTTTCAGAGCAGGGTGAAAGAAACCCTGCAGTAGGCAATTATGGAATAAACTGTGCACAGAGAAAGTTTCATCCTAATGCTCCTCAGTAGGATATTTGATCAGTTGAGTTTTGCTTTGTTTAAAAAAAATGCAAAAACTATGTGAATACGTTATCGTTGAGAATTACATGCTAAAAAATTAGAACATTCAGAGTTGTGATTTCCCCAGGAACTGTACTACATTGCTAACATATACTAAGATAATGTCTATTAATACATATTGGGGGGGAGGGAACAATTAACAGTTTCTGTGACATATGTAGAAGTTGTACATTTATTTTCCCAAACATGATATTGTAGTGTCTTTTTAGTTGGCAATTCTTTATATATTTAGTAACAGGTATTTTTAAACAGCCACTTGTTTTGAATGATGGGTTGTTAATATAGTGATACATATAATTTATCAATTTTTAAAAAAAGTATCTTTAATTTTTCACATCATTCAGCTCTGGAATGTGGTTTTGATGGTAGCACTATTTATAATGTTTCCAAAGGTGTTTCCTCATATTTTTAAACTAAAATTCAATTTCTGAATTATTTTAGAACAATCTTGGCATCTGATAAATATATCACTTTAGGTTTTTTGTTGCCAGAAATATGGGATGTTGTGGATGCATATCTAAAATGTTTAAAGATTTAAATATTTAAAGAAAGATGAGTTTAAAATGTTTAAATATTTAAATATTTAAAGAAAGATAAGTTGTTTACCTTTGTCCTACCTAATATTTTTATTATTATTTGTTCTACTGTAGCACCGAGGGACATCAGTTGAAGATCACAGTATTATGCAACATACAAATAAAAAAAAAAGACAGTCCCAGTCCAGAGATCTCACAGTCTAGGATTTTTTTGAATGTAGCATTAATATAGACCATTCTTAGAAGATAGAATGTTAGGGTTTGAAGGGACCTCAGGAGGTCATCCTTCCCCATTGGTTGTCTCTTTTCTTTGAGTGAGAAATAAATTATGTTTCTTATATGGCATCAGAGCAAAAGGTATAGGTAGAATTTCCTCAGACTTTCTTTTACCTCATACATGTTATTACAAGTGTATGTCTTGTTTTACATGAGCACAGCAAACCACTTGAGGTCATACATGCTTTCTTTTGGCACATCTGCAAAGGAGAGGTTTATAATTGTTATACTGAGCTCTGGGGATGAGCTCCAGGTTTTCCAAGGTTCTTTATCAATATGTGAAGCAGAGGCTGACGCAGTGTCACATCCAGTTGATCCATGGAATGTTGATAGAGCACATGTTTCTTAGCCTTGGGAAGTAAATAGTTTGGGAACTTCACGGTTAGAATGTACTTTCCTGTCCCAAAAACTATCCAAAGATTGACTGTTAATAGGACATGGGCTATTGTCACCGCAAGCACCACAACATCAATATCAAAACAAATAAGTTACAGAAGTCATTATCTGTGGCCTGTTTTTCATACAGAACAAAACGTCTTTCTTCATGGTTGTGTAGAGCAAGAGTATTAACATCCTTTCATAGTGGAGCAATGAGTATCAGTTATTTTTAACAATGGGTAATATAGAAGTTCTTTTTCTTGGGGATCAAATGACTAAGCAAATGGTATTTTCCTATTACAAGTCAAATGGAGGAAGTTCTAATTTCCTAGTATGACTTACATATTCCTTACCCACACTTTGATCTAGCTGTTCCTTTTAGAATGTCAACTATCCCACACATGATGGTCCTACAGTGAGTCCAGACAATTTGTCTCTTTTATGCAAGAGGATTATTAGCCTCTTTTACTGATGATTGATGTACAGCTGCTGCTTGTTATTAAGTCTTTTTCCCCCGTCCTATGGTTGAGCTTTCTTACATTCATCAGTTTTTCAAGTAAACTCTTGCCTATCCTATGCACTGTCTCACACTAAAACCTATTCGACCTGTTAATGAGTCCAACTGCACCTTTTATTTCCTTTTTTATATAGTCTCTTCTGTTTGCACATTTGTGTCTAGTGATGGATCTTGATCTTCATGATATAAACTTACCATGATTGCATGGTGGTTTAAGGACTGACCATTTGATCAGCAGCTCAGGCCTGTCTCACAAATAAACTGGAATCTGATGTGCATAGGTTGTTTGGGAATGAACATTTTAGGAACTGTGCCATGTTTGTGTCTCTTATTGAATTCAAAGCTCAAGTGTCACAAAAATGCTATATACTGAATTTTTGTGCTCTGTCTATACACCAGTCACTGAAGTCCTGAATTCACCTCAGCTGTTTTTAGTGTAAGTATCAATTTAGTTATCATAGACAAGATTCTGCAGAGCACAAGAGGTAGCATCTGTTATCTGGTGTTCTTTCTCATGTTGTACTATATGAGCTGCCTGGAAGGAGGAGCTTGCTGTTCTAGTCACTGATCTCTGTGTTTATCCCAGTGCTTGTATCCTTCCATTTGAAAAACATATATTAATTACCACTATGCTTCACCATGAACACTCTATCATTTATGTATGATATTTTCAACCTCAGCTGTTTTTCTTTGGTGTGTATTCATTCCCCCATCTCTTTCTCAACCTGCATGAGACTAGTTATAGAATTGGATCTCATGGTGTCCATGACACACACTCAAAGAGAATGAAAGTATTAAATAAGCAATAATATTCAGCACATGTATTGTACTTCGGAGCAATATGCAGATAGGTAGCTCCATTGGTGTACATCACATATATTTTATATCACTCAGTCTGCTGAATTTGGAGTGTTAATCACTAACCTTTACATTGCTGTTATAAGGTGCATAGTTGCTCAAAAGGTGGCAAGTAAAATCTGAGAGGGGGTGGAGCTTGCAACCAGTGGTGATTATTTAGTATTAATGTTTGGCTAAACAGATTGCGGATTTCATTCTGTAGTCTATTATTATGATATATGCTGGCTCTTCATGTTCTTAATGTACTGCACAGGAGGCACATCTAGACTAATAAGCTGTAAAAGTGTGGGTTTTTATGTGTTGATCCTCCAGCCATGAAAATGAAATGTTCACTGTCACAGGAAACTAGGCAAAACAAAAAACATTTTTAAATACACTTTAGCCTCCTTATATTATCAGTGATGAATGTCATGGCTTCATGTGCTTTATTTAATTTAAAATAAAATAAAATAAAATAAATTAAATATAAAACCTTAGGAAAAGGCTAGAGTGCATACATTACATGATATGATTTGTCCTGCAGCTGCTTCAAATTAGAACAGGTGTAGAAGGCAGATTATGCAAATACTCATATTAATGTAATTGTCAAATTGGTGTGTTTATCACTGTGCTTTTAAAGAGTAGACCATACTCTTATTTTAAATGTAAATTAGCTTTATTCTTGAGAGCTGCTATTGGATAATGAGCTTATAAATGAAAAATTCCTAGCACATGTGAAACATTACTAAATTTTGACATTTTCTTTTTAGCAATTTATTTTGTGTATATTATCTAAAATATTAAACTCTGATTTGTCTTCTTGGGACAAATATAGCTGTTGTATGGTTATAAAATTTAGCTTGTGGACTGTTGGGACTCATATTTCCTTTATTTTTCATCTGAGTGCATGTAACCATTAATAAGACAGCTTTTGATCTCCTTTAGCCTTTTGCCACGTATTTCAACACCTTCATGGACCTTGTATCTCTGTTATTTTAAATCCTGAAGAAATACGCTTTATAGAGAGAATTTTTGTTGATTAAAATTACTAGCTTACTTTATAAAATGTACTGTAGGAGGCAATAATACATGAAAGAGTGTGTTTTTAAAATGTTATTATATATAGCCTTACAGTTAAATATATATTAAAATTATTTGTAAAATTAAATGCTTGTACTCTGAGCAACATGATACACACTACAAAAATTTATAGATGGCTCAGTATTTTATTCATAATTGACTAGGTTTGTTATATTTTTAAGTCACAAAGATCAAATATCATTTGGGGTCAGGAATAAAATAATGATAGTAAGTTTTTAATATTTATTTTCTTAATATTTAATATTCATTTATTTGAAATTAACCTAATTGACACAAGTTGCATAATGTATCAGTTAGTGGCCATTGTGGTTTTATATCATGTTGTTGATATCTTTTGTTGTTTGTTTCTCTGTCCCTGGCTACTTTGCTTGGTCTTTAATAGACCTGAAGTCCATTATAAATAAGTACTTCATGCAACTATTAAAACATAATTTATTTTTATGTAGCAAAGTCAGTATTTTGCACTGAATGTGTCACCCCTATCTTAAGCATTGTGTGGTGTGCACAGTGCTTTAAAGCAGGTGAACTCTGACAAACAGTTAAGAAAATCTCTGCCCTGCAGGGAATAGAATCTAAGGTCACATGCTGCAAACATGTGTGCTACAATACAAACACAAATTAGCACAAGATCTTTATACATGGCATGTCTCACAAAACAGGCAGTGGAATACGTGTCATGTAACATGGCATGGCTTTACAAGGGTTTTTGAAGGAGGAAAGGAAGTGTCTGTATCACTAGTACTTCTTTTATGTCTCCTTCAGTCCCAGAAAAAGGAATATATTCACAGGATTAATCACAATCATTCCTATCCTATATTCTCAGAACTGTATGGTTTTCAGTCCGTTATATGTAACTAGTAGAGCACAACCTAAAAAGTGTGAAGAACACATAAAAGAAGAGGGTACTTTCCTCTAATTATCCAACAAGAAAGAATAGAATGCATACAAATATATTTGTAAATTGTACCTCTTTCTTATAACAGATAAGTTGACAGTAAATCGGATATTGCTGGTTCTTATTTACTGATCATGTTTAAAAAACACACACAATAAATGAATAAATACATAAATTCTCCAGCCACTTAGAAAGTTGGTTTTTTTAAAAAAAATCATGTTTAAAATAAAATAAGTATCTCGTGGCATAAACTTCCTGTGATGAGCTGGAACAGATAAAGCTTTTCCATACCCCAATCAAAGTGCAGCTATTGTATAGTGAGCAGTTATCACTCTGTTGTGCAAACATCCATCAGGTAACATGACATTCTCTGTATTAATAATTTGCAATGATAGAAATCATTTCAATTGAATGTTATTGCAGTATCAATGACTTGCAGTCAAAATACATTTTTTTTGCTTCATCATAACTTTTTATCTAGTACCTCATTCTGTCTCTATATCTTGGATTTCAGTTGTCAATGGAGATATTTGCATACTGAAACAATCAATACATTTCACAGTTGTGCAATACGGATATCTCCCAAGATCACTCAGGACTATAACTACAGTTATTTTCTGTCAGATACATTGTGGACACAGCTTGCGCATTACTACACTAGAGATAAGGAGCCAGATTCTCCACAACTGGAAATTGACCTGGCTCCATTAAAATCAATGGAGCCAGTCTGATTTATACCAGCGAAGAATCTGGTCCAAGATCTTTTGGCCTTATTAACTTTCTCACAACCTTGTAAGGGAAGGCAGCTAAGAGAAAGAAAAAAATGACCAGAAAAATGATTGAAGATGATCATTTAAAGAGACATAAGATGCTTTCAGGTCACAATAAGCACAGAAACCCATTTAACACTTGCTGTGCTGCTTATATTTGTTTCACACTTATTTGGCCTCATTTCTTTCTTTTTTTTAAATTATTGTGGGCTAGATTGTGATATCTACATCATTGCCTTGTTTTGGGTGCAGAGCGGAGCCACACTACCATGGGACAATAACCAAGGAGATTGTACCTTGGGCAGGCACACTTTCTCCCAAGGCTTCTTGATGCACTCCGGCAATGGAAGCAGATTGCTTTTTCCACCATGCTAGCTTTGTTCCACAGGCTATTATAAGGATATGTGGATTGTGTCCATGAATATGACTCTCTCCAGCATCTTTTTGGCATCTTGCTCCCTGGGGGAAAGCAAGAGTGAGCTTCCCAGTTAATGCTGTTGTGGCAGATCCTTGTGCAGTTACGCAAAGGGGGTGTGTGCTGACTTGTATATCTCGGTGGCCCTGTGCAAATGCATAAAGTTGCTCCCAACTGGTTCTTCATTTGTGTCTTATATAAGAATATAAGAACAGATGTACTAGGTCATACCAAGGATACATCAAGCCCAGTATCCCGTCTTCTGACAGAGGCCAATGCCAGGTGCTTCAGAGGGAATGAACAGAACAGGCAATCATCAAGTGATCCATTCCATCGGTCATTCCCAGCCTCTGGCAAACAGCAATCCCTGCCCATCCTGGCTAATAGCCATTGATGTGATTTTGTTTTTATTTTGAATTAATAATTGCTAAAGTTTTGTTATAATAGAACTATTTACAAAAAATCTGCTCTGTTTTTAATATATTCACAATCTAAAATAAAGTGCGCCAATGTATAGGAAAAAGAAGGCTCAACAGATAGTGGTAGATTTGAGACTAGTAGGCTGGGCCAAAAATATTTTCCTAGAGAACCTGTACACAGTTCTGCACATTCTTAAATGCAAGTCTTGGGTTTTTAAAAAAATATTTAGAGTACTAGGAATTTTCTCTTAGTGATGATCTGCAAATCACATTCATCAAACTACATTAGCTTTGGAATTATATGTTGACTGCCCCCAAAAACAAATGTTAGGGCATGACTGTATAGTTGACTTTCAGTGGACCTTTTCATTTTCATTCGATCAGTTCATAACATGCTCTATAGTGGTCACTTCAGACCCAACATGGAAACCTGTTAGTTACACACCTATAAAGTAAACAAAAAAAATAATCTGGACTTATTTGATCTCCTCTTGAGAATTGATTTTTATTTTATCACAATATTTGGGATATTCAAAAGGATCTGACCATGGGAATGGTGGAATACTGCTAGAAGGTGGTGGTTCATACATGGGTCTGCTGCTGTACTATCCATCAAAACCTTACAGTGCCAAAGCTTTTCTATTCCTTCCTCTCACCCATGTAGAGATGAAGAGAAAAGGGGTTAAAAAGACCCACCAGTCCTTCTGAGGCCCAGAATTCTGTCCTGTCCAGTGGTGTAAAAATGGCAAATCTGCTGTTGACATAGTCCCACTAGAGAGCGAGGGAATGACCTGCCATTCCTCCATCCCCTGTCCACTTGGAAGAAAAGGATGAAGAGAAGGGCTTAGTGCCAACACTAGCACAAAGAATGTCAGCAGTTCTGAGCCCAAATTCTCCTGAATACTAAATTTCAAGAGACACATGAACTGGTTTCCCGATCATGTTCCAACGGTTTCCATGATGACTGTGATTTCACCAACAGAGTCCATGCTGAGACGTGGAGCAGAAGCCGAATTGCACCCCGTACCTTTGCTATGACAAATATATTTCCATTGATAGGCCAAATTTTCTACCGCTATAACTCCATTAAAGTCAATACAGCTAGCAGAAAATTTGACTCATAATATCAAAGTTTCTAACCAAGGTTTGCTTGCAACTTAGCCTTAATTACAATTTAATTATAACCACTTTCCTATGTGTTAATTTTCTTTATAAATCCAGAGCATACAGTTGAAGGCTTTGTTTTTGTGTGCCATGCTCTTCCCATTCATTCACGGCTCTTTCTGTGCCCTATCTTCATTCCAGCTGAAGTCATGCAGATGCCACAAATCTACTCTTTGCTTTATTACGGAATCACCATCTTGTTTTCTTTTATCTTCTTCCAATAAAGGCATTTGGATTGAAGCATTTTTCCAACAAGAAAGAATAGAAAAGCTGTCTCCTCCAAAACTAATACTGCCTGTCACTCTGTGTATTAGCCCACAAAAATAGCTTATGTATCATCAGACTGTTGTCCATCTTCTCCTCTGTGCTCAATGGTAGAGGCTCTAAATCAAGAGACCTGAAATTGTTATTACAAATCAGTGATGTGCAACTCTCTCCACAATTAACTGACTAAACTGCATTGTTCATTGTGTTACTTCATAAGTAATTTCTTTGATATTACAGTTGGAAATTTAGTTATTTTTGGAATAGTGAAAGTGTGTGTAGACTGCTAAATTTCTTTTTTTAAATTGTTTCTTCTGAAGATTTATAGCAAATCATATATTTTTCTCATTCCTTTTCTCATTCATAGTAGAGGCTATACTTTCAATATATACTATTTACTTCAGGTGCGGTAGTAGTACAATAATGCAGCCCTTATTTGTTTTTTGAGAGGGTCTAGAATAAACTTCAGTCTTGTGATGTCATCTAATTGTATGGTTTGATTTGCTGAAGAGCTGAGCACCCATGACTGCGTTTGAGGTCAGTAAGAGCTGTAGTTGCTCAACACAGGCCCTTAAGTGTTTATGAAAATTTAGAGCTTTAGATTGCAATAAACCAAAAGAGGTCTTATTTTCTATGCAAATTTCAGCAGGTCATATGCTACTTAGTTTTTCTTAGAGGAGCTTCTGTCTGAGATTTTTTTCTGGAATTTCCTGATTCATTTTTACTGTACTTTCTGAGTAGTGTAACGTCTATAGTTGAAGACTGTTGGATACCTTGCTAAATCAACCTAAAATCGTGGCTTGTTTTGATTTTAACCAGAGTTACAGCTGCATAGCTGTAAAGCAGTCAGTTTCCCTTATTATGACTAGTTCTACAACTTGTACTGTTTTAAATTGCCTGCAATTAGCATATTTCAACCTTATTTTTAGGTTTAAATTGCAGTGTGAGAGTGTACTCTCCTCTTAGCTAATTAGTGCTATCAAGGAACAGTAGGTTACCTCATTAGTACCATGTGCATTTAATTAAAGAAGAGAAAATTGGAGTTAACCTCATAGTTAATATTTTCACAGAGTGCTACAATGCCAACACCTTCAATTGGAGTCACACCCCTGTGTATCTAATTATGCACTGGTGCCAAATGAGGTTAGGAAGGATACCATCATGCTGTTGACAAAATAGTTTAGATGAAAACCTGTTTGCTGGTTTCTGACATGAAACTGTTTGAACAATTTATCCTATTCTGTATCTGTCAAAATCACTAGATATTTTTTCTTCATTCCCCCTCCTCCCATGTAGCCACACCCACACTAACGAAAGAAACACACAAATTAGCAGAAACATGGTGAGGAACGTTATTACAAAGGAATATCTGTGGGCTTTCTCGTTATATTGCAGGTTCTGTAGCAATATAAACATAGGCATTCCTTAAATATGACTACCAGTATTGTACAAACCAATACATTTAAGATGTATATTTTAAAATAATTATTTATAAATACATCATGATTAAACATATCAGATAAGTACATATATATTCTCCCCCTTTTAGGTCTGCTCAGATTTTAGTATGCTGATCTCGTTAATTGGGATCTTCCTTTTGTATCATGCATGTAGAATGTGGCTGGATTGCCACTCAATATATCTGTTCTGTGCAGAGCTGAGTGCTTTGAATTCCCACAGTTTACAATAGGGAGCTGAGCACCTCAGTTCTCTGGATTGTATTTAATACAGAGACTATCACTCAGAGCGTATATGAAATGAATTCTTCTGGTTGAATTTTGCTTGAATTTCAATCTTGTATTGAGGAGAATGAAGCAATTGATTTTCCCTCAGCAACATTATGATTCTGAATTAGCAAGCACTTACATGTGTGCTTAACTTTAAGCACATGAATAGTCTCGTCCCCACTGATCTGAATGGGATTTAAGCATGTACTTAAGTACTTTGCTGAATAGAGATGGGATTACTCATATGACAGACTTCAACCTGTTTTTACCTAACCTAACCTACCCACTAATCTAACTTTATTCTGCTTTCCTGAAGGAGAGAGTGTTCTTCACCTTGTATAACCGGATACTTTCTGGATGAGAATACAGGTGGTATTTGATTGCCAGAGGAAAAATATTTCTCCACCATACCATATTTTTAAAGATTAAGGCCTTTTTTGGTATGTTTTCTTTTTTATTGTTACTGCAACTAGTTTTATAAATGGTATGTCCCAAATTTACTGTCTGATCCTGCAGTCATTTTATCAGCAAATGCAACATTTCAAAGGAAGTCACATGCATACAGCAGCAGAGACAGGCCTTGTAGGTATTATTATTTAAATACAATTCCTGGTAATGTGGTATCATTCCAAATAATTCATTTAATTCATTTAATTGCACCCTTTAATTTTGGGCCAGGTGTTTACTGGCAGAATACTGAAGGTAAAAGGGACTAATATTTCAACAGTTGTTTCAAAAGAATATGGACCATACTCTACATGGAAAAATTGACAGGTGACCAATGAAAAGGGAAAAATAATTTGTATATGGTATATTCCATTCTCTTTGAGAGTCTCTTAAAAAGATACTGTACAAAGAAACACTACAAGAGAAAAAGATATGAGCCTTTAATTTTTGCATAAACTGTACATTAGCATAGGTGAAAGGAGAGGAAAGGAAAAGGTAGCTGATGTGGTGTATACATATTAGTATTTCATAATCGTATAAATGTATAATCTCTCCTGGGTGGTTTGTTCTACCTCCCTGTCTAAAATGAATCCCTTGTGTTCCTACAGAGCTGTAGTCTCTAGATATCTGATTCTTTTCTGTATTAATTTTCTTAAAATGGAAAAAAATATTTTAAAATACCACATTCCACAGCTACAAAAATAATTTTACAATTTCATAAAATTAATTACTGTATTTTAGGCAGTCAAGCATTTCAACAGATTCCTAGAAGTGTATTAAAGAAAAGAATATATATAGGTCCTTAATTGTGAATTAAGATTATTATACTACGTAGCTCATAGTCTTTAAGTACCTATTAATGGAAAATATAGGTGATAGTGTGAAGAACATTTCTGAGATTGAAGAATACACTTTTAAAATAGGAAGAAAACATTTTTCTTATTGAGGAAGAGATTTGCCTAGAGGTGTTACTGTGGAAGAATATTTTTATTGGAAATAAAGGACCAGCTTCCATAAGAGTTACAGAAACATATTTTTAGTGCCGTTTTGTTTGTATTTCTCATGAAAAGGTATCAAATTTATAGATCATCACTAATTTTATTTGAGAGCAGATTTCTATTTGGGATAGGGAAATTCTAGTTATGCACTGCAGAAACGATATTAAAAATGTACATTGATTCCCTTGAATGTGTGCATTGCAAAGCACAAATAAGGTTCAGTTTATTAATTATTAAAATTAAGTAAACAAGATGAGCTGGAGTGTTCATAAACTAGAATTCACAACATAACATTAAATGTATTTATATATAAGCTTTTAAAATTTTTTTTTTTAAAAGCCTTGACTTTTCTGAGATTGTAGAATGCCTTTTCCCTACATGGCCTGTGCTGTCTTTGATCTTTCATAAAAACAGCAACCCTTTACATTTTGCAGTGAGTGGGAGACTCACTTCTTCAAAGTCCACTACAAAAGTTAACATCAACATGGTGCAAAAGGAGGCCTCTTTGAACAACTTGTAGTTTAAGTCTTTTACCCCTGTAAACTTATGTAATGAATTTTCAGAAAAAAATTATTCAGATCCCCAACTGGTATAAACCGGCATATTCTGTCAGGGGTACTGGAACAATTTTTATGATGGGGGTGCTGATGAGGGAAACCTTGTATTTAGTGTTGGTTATTACTACTTCAAGCCAGGGGGGTATGGCAACACATCTACTTCCAGCACCACTGTATTTCCATTGTTTTCAATGTAGCTACGCCAATTTGAGGATCTGGCCCAAACTTTCCAATATTGTCCATATTTTCATTCATGAAATTTACCCGTTTTTTGAAGATAAAGCAAGCAGAATATCAAAAGTTTGTTCTTCGCTAACAAAGATTTTTAAAAATTAATATAGTGTTTGAAAATTTCTAGCTACACAGCCATGGTGACTGAAGTCCTCAGTACGCTAAGCTGGTACAGCATAAACAGCAGCAGTTCAAAGAGGGTCCCTCCACTGCTCTACCAACGTGACTGAAACCTGAACTGAGGGGGGACCACTTCTAGTGTTGACGGGGCATAGTGCAGTTGATGTGTCTGTTGGCTTTTCCTCTGACACTGCCAACAAGGTTGTCCATTTATTGTGATGTTTTGGTTAAGTGTTAACTAGGAACTAACAAAGATAATTAAGCAACTGTAGCCAAATACTGGTTGGCACATCCCACATTACAAATTAATGTAACATGAGTATTGCCAACTGTAAACTGAATAGAACAAGTAAAGGGGAGTTGTCCCAGTGTTTAGAGCTACTCAAAAGGGTAAATTTATTTTTTTTTTAAAGAGAGAGAGAGAAATAATTTGTAATACAATACAGATTTTCATGAAGCTTACATTAAATTTCATCTGCTGTTAAATTTTGTAACTTTTCCAAATGAAGTTCTGAACATCTTGTTTTGCTTTGTTTCAGCAGCAAGGTAAAACTTTTGCTCATGTATAGTATTAGCAGATTTAACATAATCATTTTTACTGTTAGCTCAATTAAAATTCAGCTTTGTGTTTACTTTAAAGGATATTGTTGAATAAGCTGATAGCTAACACAATTACAGTACACTAAGAGCTGCATACCTCCTATTGACTTTAATGGAAGGTTTAGGGCTAAATCTCCATCCAGTGCTTTGAAAGTGTTCTCCTTCAAGTTAAGAAAGCCACTGTATTAAGTTGGTTTTAGATTATAAGCATAGGGTGTTTTGTGCAAGTTTGTTGAAAATGCTTTGTGTTTTAACAGCAAAATAAAAAAATTTGTATTGGACCAGATCCTCAGCTGGTGTAAATCTGCATAGCACCACTGGGTGAAGTTACACTGATTTCTACCAGCTGAGGATATGGCCATTAAATAGAAATTGAAAGTATTAACATAAGGTAATATTGAGAGACAAATCAAAAATAGAATTACTCACGAGTTATGGCTACACAGACAGACTTGACTCGCCATGTTGTACCTGGATTCCGCAGCAACTGTGTGTCTCAATGTTGATGCTGTTTTAACTTTTAACTGACTTATTCACTCCTAGTAAGGTGAAGGGCTTCTTATGTTACTCTCCCCTTAAAATTTTGTTCTGACTCATCTTACCTCTTAAAAAGGTTTGTAGTGCCATTATGGCTTCATCACAAACACATGTGGTGAATAGCTTTTGGCACAATCATCTGCTAATTTTCAGACAAAAAATCTTGTCCAGTTCATTATTTTTTCCAGATCACTAAGTATACACTTTATCCACTTTAAGAACTTAACTGCCTGTTTGTAAGGGGGGGGGGAGGGGAAGAATAGCTGTTTTTCATTTAGAGTGGTAGGAGGGAGGGAATTTATTTTTTATTGAACCTCATCTTCTAACATGGGACTTTTGCTCAAGCTTGGAAAGTTGGAAACTAATTGATTCACTTTTTAGCTACAGAGGAAATGCTATGAAGCTAATTGTACCTTTCTGTATAGGTCCATTCTTTCTCTTATATTTAAAACTTTCTTCTTCCAGTCATTTAGTAGTCATGAAATGTATATTACACTGAATAATGACATCCAACTCGTTGGGGTCTTGAGTTACAAAATATGTTGTTTAGATTAATCCAGGTTGTTCTCTGGCATCCATTTCCACCATTATTAGCCCAATCTTAATATTTCGAAAAGTAATCAAAAAACCACAAATGAAGACTATAATGATAAAAATCTCTCCAAGTATGACAGAATAATTGCACACATGATTGCCCTCACTCATATCCCATGGACATTCTCTCAGTTCATATGAACAGGGGTAGGATTGTTGTGATGAAGTGCTAGTTAACTTCAATCAAATGAAGCAACTGATGTCTAAAATGGATCTGGATACTTATTATATCAACCGTTTGTCACAGCAAAACAAGAGACAGACGTTATTAGCTCATAGGCTCCAATCTCTGGGTGTATTGCACTCATGTTCCTGGATCTCAGAAAGAGGAGAATTCAGCTACTTTTTCCTTGTCTCGCTATCACAGAGCAGAAGAATCATCTGCATTTGAAAGGTATTTAGGTATGTATTTACATAAAATATGTGCAAGTGAAAGTGAATTGTCAGGTCACATCAAGAACTCTGTCGTTTCCATGACCCAAAAATCAGGTAGCAATAATTGTCTGAGCTCCCCCCTCCCCCATAGTAAAAGGGAAAAGCACTGTGTTCCCTAGAATGACTCCTTTGTGTTCATTGTGGAGAAAGTTCAGCTCTTCCACCTTGGACAAGCTACAAGCACCAAGCGCTATCCTCTTTCATATATAAATCGTAAATGAGCCACAAATGAAGGCTACTCCTTAATGTCTGGTATCTAATAGAATTTCTGCAGGATGAGACAGGTTCTTTCACCTCTTACCATTCCACAGTTTAGATTGTGCAACCTTGTCACTGATAGTAAAGGATCTTTTCAGTTTTTATACATTTATATATGAAATTTTCTTCTTTTTCAAAATATGAAAATTACTTGTCCCGTGAAAGAGGAACTGACACAAAAAATCTGTATTAAAATAATGTTGAATTTGTGATAGAAACCAACAAAGTTAATAAAATTAAAAGCTAAAGCTGACACTTTCTTTCACTGTCCTGTTCTGCTCAGCTATTTAATTAGTCTTAGATCAGATCATGATAATATTCACCATGTGTGTTTAAATATCTAGGCAGAACAGGACAGAGTATTAGCTTTACTCTCAAATTCTCTTATAATAGCAATTTATGTTAAGTTCTAGTGGTCTGTTCTTTCCTTGGGGACAGATCCTTCCCCTTCTCTATGGCCTCAAAGTTCCCTGACACTGCAGAACAAATACATCTGCACTGCAGTAGTGGAAGCAGGATTTGGCATCTGTAAAGAAAATTCATGGTTATTTTTAATCAACAAGAATTATTTGTGTGCATCAACAAAATAGTGTAACAAGTAGAACCAGTAGATATCACTCATAAGGACTTTCAAAAAGTCTTTGACAAAGTCCTTCCGAAGAGTTTATTAAGGAAACTAAATAGTCCTGGGTGAGAGTTAACGTTCTCTCATGGTTTAGGAACTGGCGAAATGACAGAAGATAGAGTAGGAATAAATGGTCAATTTTCAACATGGCAAAAGGTTAACATCTGGGTGCATCAACAGCCTGTTCTCAGAACAGCATTGTTTGTTATATTTATTAATGGTCTGGATAAAATGCTGAACAAAGAGGTGGCAAAAGTTGTAGATGACACAAAAATAATAGGTAATTGGCCAATATGACAGCACATGAAATTCAGTATTGACAAATGTAAGGTAATGCACATTGGAAAGGAATAATTTAAACTACTCATAAACATTGATAGGTTCAAAATTAACTGGAAATGACTTAGGAAAAAAGATATGAGCATTTTTGTGGACAGACAACTCAATGAAAAATCTCTGCTCCTGTACGCAGTAGAAGTAAAAAAAGGCAAACAAACTATCAGGATGTATAAAGAATTGTTAGAAAATTATACTGGAAAATACTATAATGTCATTATTTAAATTGAAGACACAACTTCACTTTGAACACTATGGTCGCTTGGCACTCCATTTTAAAATAAAAGCTATCATGGAATGGCTGGAAGGAGGAGAATTCCTTTTTCCAGTTGGCACAGACATCCCCAGCATGCAGTGCAACTATTGTGTACTATTCAGTGATTTTCAGGAATCAGCCCTGTGTGTATATATGCATCTCACAGAGAAGTAGCCATGTACAATATATCAAGAGGAACTAAGTTTCCTTAATGTTAACTCTAGGTAGGTATGTCTGTTTGCCCTGTGTGCATAGGTCTTTTGTTAGCAAAACCATTATTTTAACCCCAGATAATTAGTTAGTCCATTTTCTATAAACAGTGTGCAGTACTATGATTTTTCTTTAACTTGTTATTAATAATTATTTACACCAAGAATATTTTGTTAGTTAGAAAGAATGCTTGCCTGACTATATCATTTCCACTCATGGGAATTGTGGTGTCTAGCACCAAAACATCATCCTTCACCAAATTCAAAGGGTTTTTGTGTCTGTGGACAGGCAACCACCAAGCACTTTAATCACCACCCTTGTATCTTTGCTGAAATGAAGCTCCTAGTCTACTGTGCCATTGTTATCCCAACTCTGCAGTATGGCTCGGAAACCTGGACCTTCGTAAGATCCTTCAGATTAGCTGGGAGGATAGATGTACAAACATCAGCAACTTGGCTAAAACAAATTCTATCAGCGTTGAGGCCATGATTATCCAAAGCTAACTTTGCTGGATAGGTCATGGTGTTCACATGCCTGACTGTTGCCTCTCCAAGAGAATCCTTTTCTCACAGGTGAAAGAAGGTCAGCGAAGTCATGAAGGGCAAAGAAAGCACTTCAAAGACACCTTGAAGGCAAACATGAAGAGGTGTCATATTGGCATCAATATGTGGGATACCCTCATTCAGAACCGTCCAAAATGGAGGAAGGCTCTGTCGGAGGGATCTCAACACTTTGAAACAGCTCGTCGACAGGTAGAAGAGGAAAAGAGGAACAGGCGGAAAAAACATCAGAACATTTAATGCAGCAACACTGTGCCTATCCCTCCTGGAAACACCTGTCCTTATTGTGACAAGACGTGGATCTAGGATTGGGCTATGGAGCCATCTGCGGACCCACAACTGAGATCCCTGAAAGACAATCTTACTTGTTCGCGAATGATAGCTGATGATGATGATGACCTTTCAGGTAAGTTCCTTTTTGACTTCAGACATCTCAGGAGCTCTCTACCAATGCAGTTCTACTATAGATACTATTTTTTATTTTATTTTATTTTAAATATATTTTACTTGGGTGACTCTGGGGCTCTTTCACTGTTGCTGGTCCAAGGGTGCTGTCATAGTGCCGGTCCCTGGAAAACTAGGAGGAATAATCTCACTTTTGTGGCCTGGGTCTTTCCATTTGCCATAAAGTGCTTTGATGCCTTTGCTCATCTCTCAGAGAGATCAGAGATTATTCTCATGTAAATTGAAATGTATGTAAATAAGCAAGGAAGTATTGCATTGTGTCTCCTGTGTCAGGAGACCTGGGAGTTATGGGAGTGGGTTCTTTATCACAAGACATTCTTCATGGCTCCAGGCCTAGCATGCAAGGAGAATACTATTAAAAGCTGCCTGAGACAATTGACGTAGACCCTCACAGATGGTCCCTGGGTCCCTCATTCCATCCCAGTCATTTTCTTTAACAGTTTGACTGCTAACAGCAACACAGGAATGTAGTATTGGAAGGCACTTCCTGAGTCACTGAGTCCAGTCCCATGGTATTGCAGACAATCTTGTCATATAACAAGATAATGCTCCATTGTCATGAAGTATCTGAGTGCATGTCTAATGTTCTCCTGACCTTTTTGAAGCCATTTACCAGAAAAATTAACATTTTAAGTGGAAAGTTTTGCAATATACTGAAAACAGGCTCTTGTGGGTGACTTAGTTTTCTAACACAAAACAAAAACTGCTTGGCTGCAGTCTTCATCTGAATCTATCTTGAAGACTAATACCATCTGGATTAATTTGGCAGCTATTTTGGCCTGCCATGAACTAGTCAAAGGTTGGACCTAGTGTCTCTGACGTTAATATGTCCAGACAAAGCTGATGAAAGCCATCATTGAGCTCAGTTCCCCTGTGCTCATGTTTCTTGAATAGAAAGTTGATTTCCTGATGGCAGTGACTTCAGCTCATAGAACAAGTGAATTCTCAGACTTCATACCAAATTTTATGTGAAGGTACTGCTACAGACTCATTGGAGATTCTTCTCCAAGGTAGTGTCAGAATTCCAACTATCATTTTGCCAACATTCTTTCCATGCCCTCATCCGTTTCCCATATGCTTAACATTAAAAGATCCTTGGTGTTCTTCTTTCTTCACAAAGGGTATCTTAAGAGAAGGAGGAGCTAGTTTACTTTATAATTCTATTTATCTGAAGATGTCATCTTGCACATTTCACACTTACCAATCCATCTCTCTATCCAATTTGAGAAGAATGTTTTTCTAATCTTACCCTTTGTTTAATTGTTTCTCCTTCCATTTCAAATATTTTGTTTTGTGATGAGTTCATGGGGTAAGGGCTTCACTTCCCACTCATTCAGAAACTGAGTTCTCTAAGGATAGCTGTTTAGAGTCATGGGTGTAAGTGTGTGTGGTTCATACCCTGACTGACTATCTCTGCCTCAGGGACCAAATAGCTTAGAATCTGAGAAATTCTAGCAATTTTGCTACAGGGGGCATCATGCAGAATATTCAAGGAAGAAGGCTGTAAAGTAAGTATCTTTTTCCTTCTTCAAGCATATTAATGTTTGAACAGCAGAATTAAAACCCCATCATAAAAAAGCTCAGAGAGAAAAATTAAAATAGTGAATAAGTGCATGCTTATTTTAGGAAGCAATTCATAACAAATTGTACATTAAACATATTTGTAAAAATAAACAAAATATTCCCTTACCAGTATTATTAGTGAATGATAAAGTTATATTATTTAAAATTCAATTTTAAAAATCTAATTTTCACCATTCACAATATATTACCCATTTAGTTTTTATACTTCACTCACTTTGATTATAAAAATAGACCATTCAGTTTTGCATTTCTTTCCAGTCATGTACACTTTCTGGTTCTCATTAACTCAATTTTTTTGCTTCCTGGAAGCAGAGAGACTATACCTCAGTCATTGAGCTCCAATATTTCCTTTTTTTTTTGCTGTTGCAGTAACTAGCCCTGAAACTCTGAAGAAAGAACAAATTTTAAAAAGGAAACTGTTAAGAAGAGAGAGGAAGGGTTGTGGTTACTGTCCATCCAACCCCTCAGTTCTGTGCTGTACGAGGAAAGAGGCCTTCAGTCACATTGCTCTTCCCTAATTCCGCCTCTTTGGGTTGGATTCTGTGCCTGCGGAGGTTAACTGTCAACATACAAGAGAGTGTGGACTCATTATCATACCTGCAGTTGAACATGGGTTGAGTTCTCTCTCAGCAGAAACTTTCCTGATGTTATGCTAAAAAATTTGTAAAGCTGATCAGAGTGGTTGCAGCTGAACTAGGTCAAGACATTGCAAGAGGCACATCAACAGACTCCATCCTTTGTCATCCTTTCTGTAATAGAGTTCCTTTTGGCACCCATTTACAGGTCAGATCAATGAGGAACTCAGCCATATGTTGCCACATCACCCCTGGCTCAGAAGCTTGAATATAGATGCAGATTCCAAGTCTTAAGTCACTGCTCTGTCCTTTGAGTTTTCTAGAAGAAGAGCATCAAGTTGCTTTCCAGTTCCCAGAAATGATGTCTGCCTCACAGGGCCATATATAATCAAATACATTCTGAGCAAGTAGCAATAGAAGGGCTTGCTGGCATATTTCAACCACTAATTTATCTTACTCCTCCTTTCCTTAGACTGCTTTTCATTTTAGGAGGTCATACTATTCTAATCTGGGATATTTCAAACTTCAAAGGCAATATAGATCCTCAGAATAATAAAGTTCAAGGTTCTTCTTTGAATAATGTCCCTATGGGTGCTCCACTGTATGTATGCTTACATCCCTACACTACTGATTGGAGAACTTTGGTAGCAGTGTCCATTAGGCCTGCACATGTGCTGTCCCTCCTTGTTCTGTGCCACTAGGCTAGTTAGTGTGCACAGACTAACCCCTCCCCCAGTTCCTTTTCAATTGCCCCAACTAGTGATGGAGCAATTCACGGTCCGTCAGGATCATTGCTTTCTATCTGTATTTCTATAATTCTTTAGTCTTTTAGTTAGTGTAGTTGTAGTTTTCCTTTACCCTTTTTCTCTTTGCTCTTAAAAAAAGTTTATTTTTTTCCTGCCCTTCCTTTTTTCCTGCCCTATGGGATACGCCCAGCTCACCGGGATTCAAGAAGTGCCTCACTTGCAAGAAGGCAGTCCCGATTACAAACAAGGACTCCCAATACATTCGCTGCCTTGGAGAAGAATACATCCAGCAGAAATGTGGTCTCTGCCAGCAATTCAGACCATGGTCACGTAAGGACAGAGAGCTCCAACAGAAGATTATTTTCATGGATGCGGCTCTCAGTCCCTGTACGTCACGAGTCACCAGGCAGACGTGGGTCTTCCTCACAGTCCAGGCTGTGGGTTGAAGAAACAAGCTGCTGACCGTCTTCAGAAGTCATCGAAGAAGAGAATGTGAAGACCTCATAGTAAGATAGCTGTAAGTGATCTCCATCACGCTCTGTATCTTCGGCACCACCAGCACCGAGATTATCTGAGTTCGGTACTCACAGCTCACAGAAACTGACAGCAGCAGGTACGGTTGACATGCTCACAGACCCAATGGGCATTGACACCGAGTCATTGGCACCAAGGGAGAGGAGTAAAAAGACATCCCCAGTATGCGAGCTTGCATCAGTACTGTCATCAATGTCTCATCCAGCACTAGAGCAACTGGTAAGGCAAGATCCTCGCTCCCCTCCCGGCACCGCAGTCAGCACTGAACCAGTCGATATCAGCGGAATTCTGCCACTCCAGGGACCTCCGCATATCAGACATACTGGAGTCCCCACTCGGTACCAGGACCTCTGCACCAAGCCTCTGCCTAACACAGGAATCATTCCTGTTGCTATGTCATGCTCTCTAGTGAAGGTTCAGAAAGTGATCCAGAGGAGGGGTGGCATCACAGTACTCCTTCCAGCTCTGTGTGGTGCCCAGTCTCAATAGGACCCTAGAGTATACCCTCAGATGGCCCACCATCACCATCCTGATACAGTCACTCATAGGTACCACTGATGGGCCCCATGCCAGTATCACACCAATGGCCATTTTGGGATCCTTGGACGGCATATCACCAGCAGGGTTCTTGAACTTCGAGCCTCATTTGAGAACCCTTGAGACACATCCTTCAGCCACAGCATCCAGAGCTGCGGAGCATCCAGAAGACACCATGGAGCAACATAAGGGCGGTGCCAAGGAAGAAGTGACCCCTGAGGATTTTCGTCTCTTCCAGGATTTTGCAAAGACAGTTGCAGATACTCTCCAAATACCACTGGAAGAAGTCAAGGCTCACCATCATCTCCTTGACATTCTCCATTTCTCCTCCACCTCAAAGATCACCCTCCCTATTAACGAGGCCATTTTGAACCTGGCAAGAACTGTCTGCCAAACCTCAGCATCGGTAGTGCCTACATGCAAGTGGGCAGACAAAAAATACTATGTCCCAGCTAAGGAATCTGAATTCCTCTTCTCCGACTCCCCACCCAACTCTGTTGTGGTGATGCCCTAAACTCCTATGGCCGTCAACACCACATAAGGTCCACTCCCTATGATAGGGACAGTAAGCACCTGGACCTTTTTGGAAGAAAAGTGTGCTCCTCAGCTACACTTCAATTCTGTATTGCTAACTACCAAGCCCTCACAGCGAAATGTGATTATATAAATTATTCAAAAGTGAATGATTTTATTGAGCAACTGCCAGAGTCACATTATGACCAATTTAAGGCCATCATTCAGGAGGGCCAATTAGTGGCAAAGACATCATTGCATCAATGCAGATGACACAGTAGCTAGGTCCATCTCTACATGGCTCCATCTGTCAGGTTTCCAGAAGGAGGTACAGTCAACTATTGAATACTTTTCTTCTGAGAACTCGAAGCTCTTTGCAGAAGAAACTGATGCCTCTCTTCACACCCTGAAGGACTTTAGGGCCACGCTCAGCTGGGCATCTACACGCCAGAACAAAAAAGGAGATTCAGTTCCCAGTCCCAGCGTAGATCACACACATCCCAATATCCGGTTTAATGTCACTATGAACTGCAAAGAAAGAAAAGAAAATTTCTTAGGCGTAAACCATCTGGCCCACAATGTTCCTCATCCCAGCCATCTACGTCCAAACACCAATTTTGACAGACTGGTCAAGGTATTGGTAGACCACTCCCTCCAACAGTCATAGCCATCCAACACTATGCATCTATTTGGCCACAAATTGGCAGCGTTCTGCAATGTCTGGGATCACATAACATCAGACTGATGGGTCTTAGAGATCATTCGCACTGGGTACTCAATCCATTTTACCTCCCTATCCCCTCCACAACACTCTTCCCTGTCCCTCTTCAGGGACCCTTCTCGCAAGAGTTCTCTACGACAAGAGAAGGATTGCCTCCTCCACTTTGGAGCCAGAGAGCTGATACCTCAACATCTATAAGAAAAGGGGTTCTAGTCTCAGTATTTCCAAATACCCAAGAGGAAGGGAGGCTGGAGGACCATACTAGACCTCAGAGCTCTCAACGAGTTTGTCAAAGCTCAAAGATTCAAGATGGTCACTCTAATAACGATCATTCCAGTGCTGGAACAGGGAGTCTGGTTTTCGACCCTTGACCTTCAGGATTCCTACTTTCATATCTCAGTCCTACCATTTCACAGATGATTTCTCGGATTCATTCTAGGACAAGACCACAACCAATGCACAATGCTCCCTTTCAAACTGTCATCGGTCCCGAGAATATTTTCCAAAGCTCTCCTGATAGTAGCCGCATACTTATGCTCCCAAGGGATCCTGATTTACCCATATCTGGACGATTGCCTCCTCAGAGCCCCTTCTCTCTTAGAGGCTCACTGAATCATCAAAACTACAACACACCTGTTTACAGAACAGGGCCTACAGATCAATGCCCAGAAGTCAACCCTTGTTCCAGTACAGCTCCTGGGATTCATAGGTGCAGACTTTGACTTGCTATAGGCCAGAACTGTTTTACCTCAACACAGATTCCTCTCCTTGGCCACACTCATAGAGACCATACAGAATAACCCACAAATATCAGCCAAACACTGCTTCCAACTTCTGGAGCATATGGCAGTGAGCTCAGCGGTAATACCACATTCCAGGCTTCACATGCGATGCCTTCAGATGTGGTTCCGCTCAGTCTACTAAACAGGAACAGGTTAGAAAAACCCCTTTCACTACCCTCCAGGATCAAACACTCCTTGGACTGGTGGAAAGAGCCAGACAACATTTGCAGAGGGATTCCCTTCTTGCAACCTCACCCGTCATTGCTTCTCACCACCAACACATCACTTATAGGGTGGGGTGCACATCTAAATGACCTCACCACACAAGGCAAGTGATCACCCACGGAGATATCCCTTCACATCAATTTCGAGCTCAGGGCGGTCAGGAATGTCTGCGTCCACTTTCTGCTGCTAATCAAAAGATCACACATGAGAGTTCTAACAGACAACATAGCCTGCATGTACTGCATAAATCAACAATGGGCAGCCAGGTCACTCTCCCTTTTCACGGAATCATTGAGAGTATGGAACTGGGGTGCGTCTCCCATGACATCACACTATCAGCTGCCTACATCCCAGGCACACAAAATTCCATAGAGGACAGTCTGAGTTGCAAGAGGACCACGAGTGGGAGCTAGACCCAGTAGTGCTTCATGATCTATTCAGGTGGTGGTGGAAACTGTCCACAGATCTCTTAGCCACTTACCTGAACAAGAAATGTACATGCTACTGCTCTAGAGCAGGGATAGGACAACATTCCCTGACCAATGCTGTCCTCCTCCCCTGGGACAGAGACCTTCTCTATGCCTTCCCTCATTTTCCCTTACTGTCGAAAGTCCTGCTTAAAATTAAATGAAAAGTAGCACGTCATACTGATCACTTCTACTTGACCTGGTTCCCTTACCTGTCACAGCTCACGACAGCCTGTCGATTCTGCTCCCAGACACGCCGTACCTCCTCTCCCAAGACAATGGACATACCCTACATCCCAACTTGGGATTCTCCACATCAAGACATGGCTCCTTGGTTCAAATACCTAGAAAATTCCTGATTAAAGGATGTGCAAGAGGTACAATTACACAGTAGAAAGTCCTCAACAGGACATACTTACCTGCAAAAATGGTCCAGATTTTGGATTTGGTGTGCTTCCCAACAAATCTCCCCATGACCTCCTCATCCAAGTCTCTTCCACCCATCCTAGACTGTGTTCTGGCTCTAAAAAGATTGGGGCTGCCTCAGCTCTCTCAGAATCCACCTAGCGGCTATAACAGCCTTCCACCATCCAGTAGACGGGTACTCAGTGCTGTCACACCTGACCACCAAAGGTTCCTGAAGGGTATTATGAACCTCTTCTCACAACCTCAAATTCCTACTCCCACATGGGACATAACCTAGTACTGAAAGGACTGACTAGTCCTCCCTTCAAACCTATGGCCACCTGTTTGCTTTCATATCTTTCAATGAAAACGGCTGTCCCGATAGCGATTACCTCGGGTAGGAAAATAAAAGAAATAGCAGTGTGATGACACATCCCACATACACGGTATTCTTCTGGGACAAGGTTACCTTCAGACTACATTCAAAATTCATTGCTAAGGTAACTTCTCCGTTTCACGTGAACCAATTAATTCGTCTTCCAACCTTCTATCCCAAACCACACCTTAATAACAGAGAAGCTACATTATACACTCTCGATATAAGGAGAGCCTTAGCCTTCTACTTGGACAGGATGAAGATTTCCAGAAAGCCCCCCAGACTTTTCCTCTCTATTGCGGAAAGATCCAAGGGCTCAGCAATATCACCCTAAAGGCTTTACAAGTGGGTCTTGAGAAACAGTGTTACCAAGTTCTCAGTATGACCCCTCCTGATACTAATTGTATACATTCTACAAGGTTGATCACCTCATCCGTTGCCTTCTTCAAGAATGTCCCTATCTCAGAGATCTGCAGAGTGGTGACATGGGCATCAGCCCATACTTTCGCAAAATGTTATGCAAACACTGGGGATTTCTGCCTCTCATGCCATCTTTGGCTCCACATTACTGTCATCTGTAACTTACCTGACTCCGAAGCCCCATCCCTCCAGTGGGGATACTGCTTGGGAGTCACCTACAGTGGAGCACTCATAGAGACACCATTTGAAGAAGAAGTGCAGTAATGATGGTTCTTTGAGATGTGTATCCGTATGGGTGCTTCACAACACAGCCTTCTCCCTTCTACTTTGGAGTTGTTGTCAATGACTCTGGTAGACAAAGGACTGAGGGGGCTTAGCCGGCACATGCTGGCTAGACTCATGGCACAGAACAAGAGCATGTGTGGGTCTAATGGACACTGTTACTGACATTCTCCGATCAGCAGTGAAGCACCCATTGGGATACACATCTTGAGTTACTGCACAAAGTGAGTGCCTTCTTCTTTCCATTTCAGATATAATCAAGATAATTGGAAGTTCCCATCTTCTTCCTAGGCGTAAGTCTTCTCCCCAGGCATGAATGTACACAGAGGTCCTTTCCATGAACCTAAACTGCACATATCACCGTACATTGTACACCAAGCCCTCTGCATTGACTCGTTTTGCCCTGGATGATGTGTATTTTAAATTTTGCTTCTGCCCTTTTGTCTGGTCTTGTCTCCTATTATATTCATGAAACTCTTGGTGATTGGTATGTTTTCAATACTTGACACTGTCCTACCCTATGTAATTTAGCACATCACTGGCAGAGCACATCAGGAAAAATCTGGTTTTTAAATTAATAGTGAAGTTAGAGAGAAGAGGTGGAAAAGAGAAAGAAGGAAAGAAAAAATAAATGTAAAGAAAAGAACCCTGAACTATTTGTGAAAGAATAAAGCTCTGTAATACATGTCAAATTTCAACTGTAAAAAAAAGCCCTATTCAGCAGCAACATCTTTATCCATATATGTGAAAATGGTTCAAGGCAATCACTGTATATAGCCTCTCATTTTAGTTTGTTTTAAACTCTGGTGAAGAGGTGCATTCGGACTTCATAGGTACTGGCAGATACTTCAATGTCTAGCTCCACAGTGATTCATTGACTGAGTTATCATATAAAATTAGTGGGCTGCTAGCTTCCTTGTTTCTGCTGAGTCATTCCTACAGAGAGATGTCTACTTGTTGGACAGAGAGAGCTGAGACATCAGCTGTGAAAATCTAGGAGGACACTACATAGTCTTCACCAGCCACATGTTTATTCTGCATTTTAAATTGAACTTCATCTGTGAACCTTGGTGAGTTGCAATATATGGTAAGAACACTTCCTGCATTAAGCAGTGCTTGCTACATCTACTTTTTGTCAAAATGTTTTTCATATTGTAGCCTAAGGAAAGAGGCAGACATATGAAAAGGGGAAATTATTTAGTGGTAATTCTGTTTCTCATAGTCTTCCTCATATCTTACACTACTTCTCTCCCTTCTTCACTCTTGAGCTTTTATTTTGTTTTTCTGATGGGTTTATTTGAAACGTACTTTCTGTGGAAGTCAAACAGGATCCTGAATCTTCACACTACTTTGGTGAAGAGAGGAGGACACCATTGATGGAAGGAAGGTGGAGTGTTCTACGAAGTATTCTTTCCCCTTCCAACCAGTGTCATCTTGGTCTTTGTCTGGTTTTAGTTTGAGACAGATGATTTTTATCCAAGAGCTGATCTCTTGTAGTTATTTTAACAGCCTTTTGATGTAAAAATGGTTGCATCTGTAGAAAATTAGATATAAACCTGTGGTTTGTGAAGGGTATATTTCTGAAAACAGAGTTTATGGTATCTCACTACCTCTCCAACTGGTGTCATGAAAGTGAGGAAGAGGTGAGGAAACAAGCTGGATTCCTGTGGGATTCCTCAGGTGAGGACTTTCACAGAAAAGAAGCAGTTAAAAAGGTAGGCCACGTTGCGCAGTCTACACCAGCTGTCATGTAAGTATCAGCAGCATCATGTGGTTGAAAGCTGTGTAGGACTCAGGATCTAATAGTATAAGTACTAAGATGTGGCCTCCATGAGGAGGTCATATTTTAGTGCTGTCAGGGCTGTCTATTTGCTGTCCCCCAGCTTGAAGCCAAGTCGCAAAGTATGCCGGATGTAACAGATATAACACTGGTTTTAAACAAGCAAACATAGCTTGTAGTGTTTTCAGCCCAAACACTGAGATACTGATATCCTAAATATGAAACTGACTTAACAAAAGTGAAAATTTTCTGAACAGGTAAGTGCAAAATTGTAAACAGACAGCATAGATAGTGAAATGTACATTGGACAATAAAAATTATTTAAATAATAATGTATTGAATGGGTCTTTTGTGATAAACGTTAGGAAAAAAATGTTCTTTGTTTATTTTTTAAGTTGTCAGAGTCTATTTATCTTTTTAATTCAGATTCTGAAATACATAATATGCAACTGAAAATGTTTCATAGATGCGTAGATTTTTAGGACCAGAAAGGACTATCATTATGATCATCTAGTCTGACCTCCTGAATAACATAGGCTCTAGAACCTATTAATTCCTGCATCAAGACCACAACTTCTGTTTGAGCTATACCGATTGCATATCTTTTTAGAAGATAACCAGTCGCAATTTAAAGATTTCAGTGATAGAGAAACAGCCATATCTCCAGGCAAGTTGTTCCAATAGTTAATTACCCTCACTGTTAAAAAAAATTGTGCTTTATTTCTGGTTTGTATTTGTCTAGCTTCAGTTTCCAGACACTGGATTTCGTTAAAGCTTTCAAAATGTTGAGACAAAGAATAACGGCATAATTCCAATCAAGGAATTATTGAATGCACCATTACTCAGCTTTCTAAAGTTGGAGATCAACTTTGCCAGCAAGTGGAACCACAAAGATTAAACTTCAAAATAATTGTGTATTTATGGCTAATTCTTAGTTACAATATAAGCATTGTGATGTGTGTCATAATTACATGACCTCATATATTGATAGATCTCCACAACACAAACTTCCAGTGCAATGTCAGGGTATCAGTCTGTGACTGCTTTGTTTCTCCTATTCAATACAATCTCGTTTTTTCTCCTTTTCTCCTGAACACTGGCTTCTGAATGGAAGGGGGGGGTATTTCTCCCCTTTCATCATATCTTCTGTAATTTAAATCAGACTCCTGGAGTGGAAGTGTTTCCTCATTTTTTCTCCCTAATCCACCCACATTTTGATTGCTATAATGGTAGGGAGCGATCCTGGTGACTGCTGCCTGGTAGTGCCCACACATGTTAGGAAGCATGAGAATCATCCTCTGATCAATATTTTGCTTGCTGTTTGTGAGCAATAGGAGCTCTGATAAAACAGATGGGCTCCAGAAGAGCCTTATGCAGGTCTAGATCCACATGTGCTATGCTCAGCCAAAATTATCTGGATTGACGTTAAGGATGTCCATTAATGATATCTGATGGTATATATTGTTTGTAATACATAGCCATTGCACATGTAATGGCCAGTAGGACAAACAACTCTTTCCTTGATTAATGTTTTAAAAACCTATATTTTTTCCTAAATCAGCCAATTCACTCTGTTCAATATATCATTTCACACATTGCTTTAAATCAATTTCCATTAAGCTAGGTTTTGTGGAAATTTTGTCATCATAAAGATTATAATTGAGATGGTCTTTATGGTCCGGCTGGCAGGCTAGCTAAACTTATATCATTCGTAGATATAACTGTGCAATATATATAAGTGTATGGAATGCTCGGAGCTGAAGAACTGCTCAATATTGAAAGGCTGCCATATACCCTAGTTGTCATTTATCAGAAAATAATATGTATTCGTGATTATTTGCCATATTTCAGTTTTGTGGATTTCAGTGTTTTTACATAAGCTTTGTTGAAAATAGCTGTCTAGTTATATCACAGACATGTGAGCTATTTTTTTTCACTATGATTTTGATTATAGAGTGTCTGCCATTTAAAAGTAATTTTACCACGACTTACCAGCATATTGAAGAGAGAGAGAGTTTTTTCTCTTCCAAACACTAGGAAATATTACCAATACTTTCTATTACAGTGATGGTAACTCTGAAGGACTAGTTTTTAATTGTCAGAAACCACTGTATGTTTATAAATATCTACAGTAGATGTATTTGTATCCGTACTTAAACCTAAACATACCTGCATGTTATGCTGAACCTTGCAGTTACTTCAATATCCGTTAATTATATAAACAAGCAAATTTCTGACTTATTTAGCACAGCATCATGTTGAAATTTTGTGCTAGTGCTTTAAATAGGAAGTTAATGAAAAGAACAGCTAGAGGATTTGTGGGTGTGTGTTTGAGAGAGAGGGATTGGTATTTTCATTCTACAGGGCGAATAAGAGAGTTTTTGTGAGTTTCATTCAGTGAAGTATAGGATATTTGGTTGGGGAAATTGGATGTGCTATCATAGAAGAAACTGATTATGTTACTAAAATTCTTCATTTGTAACTAAGTGCACCTAAAGGGAAACCATGTTCAACAGGTGGTGATGCCGTGTCTTCATATCTTTGTCTCATATCTTTATACATATCTTGTAACCTTTTGTTTTTACTCTGGCTGACCATCTGGAGCAAGTTTTAGGTCCTTTTACCTGAGATAGTCGTTTATATCTGTAAGAAGTGGATATAAAATGATACTGTTCTGATTTGGTAGCTCTTTTAATCATTTTTGCACAGATATAAATGACTACACCAGGTGCAGGATAGTGGAGAGTCAAACTCAGATTCTCTTTCTCTCTCTCTTTTTTTTTTTTTTTTTTAATTTACTGCTTATGAACAGATCTAAACTAATTGTCCTGGAGACTGAAGTCTTCTATCACCAGAACAGATACAGTACAAGTAGCAGCAGCAAGCTCCTCTACACAGCCAAGTAAGCTCTGCATAGACCATCTGTAAGGGGCAGAGAGTAATTCATTCCATGTCAGCTCATTTCTTAGCCTCTGTGTCAAGGGTGCAGAATGCCAATTAGTTCAAGATTTTGATGGTGTTTTTTGGTGATGTGGATAACTGGACTTGAAACTACTGATTTCACACAGGCTTACAGGTATCCATCAGACTTTCAATTCGTTGTAACCTAAGTATGATTTGAATTATTAGTGACCCAAAAGGTGAAATCCTGTATATTCCATTACAAACCCCGTAGCCATCATACCCCATTCTGTTAGGTTGTCATCTGATTTTTGGCAAGGTTTCTATCATTGAGAATATTAAAAATATTTACAACACAGTATGCCTATTTTTGGGAAGAATTTAGTTGGCTTTGTTCAGTAATTGTGTGTGGGTGTGTTATTTACTTGCCTTTCAAATTACCTATATGATTATTTTCTCTTGCAAAGTGTTTGACAACTTCTGGACTTTATTTTGTGCAGTGGTATTATTGGGTAAAATTCTCAAAAACTTGTATGCAACTTAGGTAGCTTGAGTCCTATTTTGAAAAAATGACCAAGTTACTGGGACTTGGACTCCTCCTCAGTCCCTTTGGTACTTTTGAATATGTTATCGTTGGGCTTTCTTAGTTATGACTTTGCCCCATCTGCCTTTGTATCATAAAAGTATTGTTATGTCCAGATAGAAAGTTTTAGTTTGTTTTTTATTCTAAATTCCATTATAGTCTCACAGGAATGGAGTAAACATAGTTATCTGTACATTGTGATGGGAATTTGTCTTTAAGTTTGCTCAGAATGTGGCAGAGATTCCGTATTTTGCTGAAGAAAACTGTAACTCTTCATTTTCATATCTTTTGCGATTTCACATATGTCCACTATACATGGTATATGTGCATTCGTTATTACTCCAGTGCTTTGAGGTTTTTGTGGCTTGAACTGATTTATCTGTATTCCTTGTGCCTTTGTGATGGCTTTTGTTAGCTTTAGATATTTATGCATTTTTAAAAAACACATTTTTAGAATGTGTGTATGTATATGATGTATTATGTACGCAGATATACACACAGACGTATGTATATTAAACACATAGATATTACGTATGGGGTCAAGATATGCAGATGATAAATTATAGTGACATTTATTGTGCATCTTTGACCAACTCACCTGCACTCTGGCCACTAACCCATCTTCATATTTTTAATATTCCAAGCCTCTGAGCAGCTTCTAACATCTGCCGTTTTAGAAAGAAAGTAATTTCCCAGAGTAGTATTTTATATTTCCTCCTCTTTTTCTCCTGCCTGTGTGATTTTTTTCCCCAGAACTGTACAGGCTTCAGGGCCGGAAACGGCAGTATTCAGTCCTGAAGTAATGACAAGTCTAATATCTTGCTATCTATCACAGCTAGCAACAGAATCTTTATACCACAGGGAAGAGGAAATTGTAGCTGTCTTTTGGAACACACGTTACGTGTTTCAGGCCTTGGAAGGTTCAGATTTAACAGAATTTAAAATTATAATAAAGATATTCATAAAAAAACTATTTTAAGTCATTTCGATTTTTCTAATATTTAGAATTTCATCTCTCTCTGAGGCATGTAGTGTTGAATTCAGGATAGTTAAGAAATTTAGCTTTACAAGTGGAAAGGTATGAAAAATAGCACCAATAACATATTTTAAAATTCTGTAAAACATTTCTAAAGTCGTCATTCTGTTAAATAAATGCCATGTACAGAATAGGTGATGTGGTCTGGTACAAAGATTTTATCCCATTTGTATTTGGGATGACCTGCATAATTTTTACATAGAGCTTCACTATTTGTGAATAATATGGCAAGCCCAGACTCATGCCAATGAAACCACCCTACCATCACATCATGTATTGTATACAAAAAATACACACACATTTAGCAGAGTTAAGGGCAATGTTGAAAAACTGTTGCCTGCAGGCTTGAAAAGCGACCAAAAATTAAGGTCACTTTGCCAGGCTTGACAAAAATAGTTCTTATAAATTAAACTCCAGTCAACACCTATCACCTTAAAAATGTATTTTAATGTGCTGCAGCTTCAGTTACCCTCTGCTGAAGCTTCTCTATTTTAGCTTACAGGGTCATGTGACCTCAGCCCATAGCAGTGTTTCAACAGTAATAGCGACAGCCATCTTGGATAAATGTAAGTGAATTTTTTCCTCATTTCTACAGTTTCTCTCCCTCACATTCACGTTAAAATTTTGCTTTTACTCAGATTGTAGTTAGAACATCTGGTAGCACTTCTCTTTTGTGTCCAATGGTATGGGTGACACAAAAGTAACAGAAAAGCAATATTTTTTGGCCTTATATATGCTGCAGCATCAGAATTACTTTGTGCTTTTGTGATATTTCAATTTTCAATCATGGTGGTCATACAAGCTTTATTTTACCAGCATTTAACTTGTCAGTATTTTTTGGTGTCAAAAACTGTTGGTCTGCTGGGGGAGAAATAACATAAAAATATTTTAGGTTATATGACCTTGTTTTACCAGTTCAATCCAAAGATAAAATATATGACAATCCATGTAAATATCTCTCTAAGAAAATACAGCTTTAATTAAACCAGCTTTCATAATTTCAATTTTGTTCAGATTCAAACTTAAAGTCTAGTAGTTCATTCTCAGGTTTGGCATTGCATAAATCGGGGATGGAAATAGAGAAGTATATAATCTCTTTCTATAGCAGTGATAACCCAAACCATAATAATCTCAAACACCTTCTTCAAAGGCACTATATGGAGAATGAAGACCACTTGCATGCTATTAATTCTTGTGGAATTTAAGATACAACAGATGCTATTAAAAAGTCAACATTTATCAACAGTTTTGCATTGGTGATAGTGTTGATGTTGAGTGCTCTATGATCCAGGTCAGGCTGAAGAGAACTGAAATACACTATAGACAGGGACCATTGTATCTGATACAGTGTTTGCCATTGAAATATCAGTATTTACAAGCAGTTGCCTTAGAATGGTATCTGAGTTTGTACGTAGATCAGTATGTAGTTGTGTATTGGCCTGCATATGGTTTCATCGTTTATTATGAATAATGTAGCAACCCCAAATTCATGTCAATGAAACCATCCAACCGTTGCATCACCTGTTATGTATATAACATATACACACACATAGCAGTGTGAGGTAAATGAATTTACTCTGTTATTTAGAATGTGAGCCATAACTGTGCGGTAACTTTTTATATTAATGATAATATTTTCTTCTGTATGACCTCAAAAACATTGCTGATCATACCCAGGCTCTTTCTTTTTGTACTGCAATGAACTGCAAAGCTGAATTGAAAAGCAACTGAAAAGTTGTATTTAAGTCTAACACCAGCAAAAATGAAAGCTCCTTCCCTTCATATAACTGTCTTGCAAACATATCATTCTAACAGTTTTAGGGCAATCTAAGTGCTTTGCCTGCACCAAAATTCAGACCCATAGTTATCTTAAAAATCTCTGTAGTTCGTACATCCTTGCAACTGTATTGCTATATTAACTATGTAGTAATGGATACCATACAGTAGGATCTAAAAGCTGTTTGGGTAGAAAAATATTTATTGAAATCATTCTGTGGTTATCTCGAATTCCTATATGTATCAAAGTCTAACATTCCATAGAGAGTGGGCATAGCCGTTAACTAGATGTGGAAGTCAAATAGTAAAATAAATTGTACGCACAAATTTTATTCTGTTTGACCAAATCTATATGAATGAAAAAAAAAACACAAGAAAAATTAAGTTGGCCACAGACTACTAAAATACAGCAGGAATAATTTGAATCATGCAGAATAATTTCAAAGAATTTTCTGAGGAGGTAGGATTAGTGGGAGAATCTGTACAAAAATTGGGAGGCAATATCCTCAGGGGAAAATTAGTCTGTAATAATTACAGTGAATCTTAGTTTCATTTAATTCTAAAAGTATAGACAATTTTCTTGACCTAATGTATTTGTTGTTGCAAGGCTGAGTTCATGAATGATCTTACAAACCATTTAAGATAGAAATACATACAGATATGAAAAGAGTGTTGCTATCTATCTATCCATCTATCTAATATTAATTTGTGAGATAATTCACGAACTCAGCCTTAAAGTAATAAATATATCAGGTCAAGAAAATCACCATATGGTTGCTTACATGTAAATCAAAAACCATTATTCAATGAAGCCTTGTGCCAGTGTAGATCCAATTGTAGACTCAGTCCCATATGTGGTCACCTTGTGATGTGTAGCTTCTTTGGCCTCTCTGTTACATTTCACTATATGACCCTACTCTGTAAAATTTAGCAACTAAAGAATTAACCAAGATTGATAACTGTTTTAGCCTTGCAGCAATAAACAATGTCAGGAAATAATTCTAATAACTTCAAGATGTGATTTTAAATGCCTTGTTAAAACAAGACTATCTTAATAATCCACAATATGACATCAGCTGTATTTTGGTATGTATGTAACACTTAGGCTATCTTTGGACTGTTCATAAATAGTTAAACTAAAACTAAACTTAAATATGCCAAACATTTAGTTTTTTCTGTAACATGCGATATTGCATTTAACAGATATATATTGCTGCTTGTTTAACATTAGGGTTTGTATATCTTACATAATGCCTGAATACACTAAGCAGACATTCTGAAACACAGTAAAAATGAATTGTGAATAAGATCTATAGAAAGACTGTGTGAGTAAGAGCTCAGAAATCACTCAGTAAAAACAGCCAGCCCAAAATTTTTGAAGATATTCAAACTATATAGTTGCTCAGAAATTCCCAATGCGCTAATATAATTGGTTATGCAGCGTGTACAACCAAGTAGGCTTATGGTGTCCATAACTGTTACCAGTCTAGCAAAGTGATTTGCATGCCATTTTAAAAAAAAAATGAGCCATGAATTTTTAGGGTCAGCAGTATTTATAATTGTCATTTAAACCTCTAATGTAACACACATTCATTTTCACCAAGATGTAGGCTATGCCACAGTTGGTGAGCTTGTAGAGATGTTTTCTTTAAATTCTACAGACACAGCTCTTTAATGGAGTGGCAGTACTTTATTCAGAGTGTCCCGAAGTTTTAAATCACTGATTATATTATGGGATTTCATAACCCTTAATGTTAAATTTTGATATTCTTGGTATAGAGAAGGCAGAAAAAGTCTTGATGGTTATAGAAGTATTCTTTTTGTCTATCACCTGGGATCTCCTAACATTACCAATGCGCTGCTTTATTAACCATAATGGATCTCTACAGCTGGCAAGCTTTGCAGTAAGTTATTTTAGTGCTCCACTCCTATGTTGCACCTTACTGCAAATGTAACTTTTACTTGTCCTGAAGCCAGCTCTTTCATAAAAATGCATATTTGTTTTTGTGGACTTAAACAGCTTGCATCTGCCAGTGATTGCGGACATGGCTTTTCAGACGAGGTGAGCACCCACAGCTCTCTGTAACATCAGATCTCCTCTTCTGAAAATCAGGCCTCGTATTATCATCTCATCAAGTAACAGAGAAAAAACATGGTATTTTACCCTTAGAACCCTTACATCTGAAACAAGAAAAATATGCTTTCAGGATTTCATACATACACTGTGGTGAAAATTACTTCAGGAGATGGTTCATTAAACAAACTATCTTAGAGTGTGGCTTTGGCCATTGAAATGAGGTTGCTTCTCACCAATCCCAACAGTGAATGGCTGGGACCTCATCGCCGTGCACCCAAAAAAAAAAGGGGGGGGGCTATAAATGCCCTCTGACTCTGCCCAAAGAATAGTTAATTTGCCAACCTGTTATCTAATCACAGACAATATTAAATAACTCTTACCAGCCGTTATACATAAACGTCCCTTGGCTTTCTGTCTCCTTGTCTGCTCCTGAATGCATCTTCCTCCTCTGCCTACAATCTTGCTCTAATTTCCTCCTACTTGTTATCATTATTTAATATTTGTATAACATTTATGGGGGGATATAGAGAGAATGAAAGTCACAGTCCTTTCACCGAGGATCTAACAACTGAGGTTCTGTTACTAAACGGCTTGTTCCTTCACTCTACCAGTAGTTCAGACTCCCCAATTATTTCATATTATTCTCTTTTTCTTGCCTCTATACCATCCTGGAACTGAATCCAGTTGTCAGAGGGAACTAATATATATTAGAAACCCCTAAATTAAAGTTACCTAAAATAATATTCACTTTTGCATTAAGATACAGTAACCACTGAAAACTCAAAGCAGAGGGTGGGAAAAGGCTTTGTCTGGACTGAAGGGAAAGGGTCCCCCCTGCCTCAGGAATTGGGAGGTGGCAGGCTAGGGAGAGAGGTTAGTTCACCGGTTAGTTTGCAAATGAGTTAAGTTAATAAAGTTCCAGCCTAATTAAACCTCATCCCTTTCATCTTGTCTTTCTTTCTGCATGTCCAGGACAATGATTTTAAGTTTCATGCATCTTCCAGAGCTAGCAGTAGTAGCTGTCCCATTGGAAAGTTCCTGTTGTAGCCCAGATACAAGATATTGGGCCTTAGAGGCATAATTAGTCCAACGTTGAATATTGTTCTTCTTTATACCTCAGACCCAAATAATCTTTCTTTCTCCTCATGAGAAAGAAACACATTTTTTTTGGCATTTCAAAACACAAACCCATTTTAATCTGTTTATGGAATCTTCATTTTTGAATTTGTTTGTAGAAATTGGTTTTTCTGTTTCTTTTTATTTTTTAGAGGCAACTGTTAGCAGCTACTGACACAGTTGGAAACTTAGAGGTAGTCCTGATGGAACTAGATTAGAGGGCAGAATGAGGATGAGTCTGTCAAAGGTGTCTGCAGTTTATTGTGTGCCTCTGCAATTTTTCACACAGATGTTGTCACCATATGTGTATATTAATATGCTGTGTGCTCTACTAATATAATATTTAAGGTAATGCTCTTGTACGTACTTATGTCCAGATCCTGTAATTAAGATCCAGTTGTGGGGTCAGTATTTGAGGACCAAAACTTGTGCTGTTGAAGTCAGTGGTAAAACTCTCACTGGTATCAGTTTGAGTTGGATTTGGCACTTAGGTATACATGTATAGCATCTTGTATTAGAGTGTGTATTGCTTTTTGTATTCCAGAATTCATTATAGTAAATTATAAGAATAGTACACAAAAATGTATTTAAAACAACATATTACAGAGGAAGTGTGTTAACAGAGTGATAGGAAAAAACATGTATGAGTGTACAGTAATTATTACAGTAATTTCCCAGTAATTATGTCATTACCGTTGCTTCATTAATTTCCTCTTACTAAAATGCACTATTACTTTTTAATGCAGTTAAATACATAGTGCCAGAAAACATGCAGCAATTTTTATGTCAGCATATGAAAAAAATCAGTTTTCAATCTGTTTAGAAATAGTTGAATGTCTACCTTGTGAACACAACAATTTTTAATGGGAAATTAAACAGTTTACAGTAGTTCAAAGAAAGTAGATCCAGTACTTTTGAACTTTGTTAAGAGAATTTCAGGATAGATTCCATGAAAACTTTTAAACTGCAAAACAACAAATAAGAAATCATTAGAATTGTTAATACAACTCTGTGGCCCCAATACTGCAAAGCGTTATTCACGTGCTTCAAGTTTACACTATTGAGTAGTCATTTGAATTACTCTCACACATACAGTTAAAAACATGTATAACTCATTGCAGGATAATGGGCTTTAATTGTGTTTCTCTAAGAAATGGTTTGTGAGATATAATAAATGATTATCAAGAGGTAATTTATTTTCAAAAGAAAAATAATACCATATTTAATCTTTGATATATGTGCAGTGACAAGCTTATTAAAACACATCATAGTGCAAGAGATGTAATATAAAAAGTGTAAGGTAATAAAGATATATTGGACCAGTATGATACTGAAATTGCTGTAAGTGTACAAAAATGAAGAAAGTACTTGATACAACACAGGGTCAATCTGTGGAACTGATTTCCAGGGGATGTTGTGAAGGCCAAAACTAGAAAGGGGTTCAAAAAGAATTAGATAAATTCATGAAGGATAGGTCCATTAATGGCTCTTATCCAAGGTGGTCAGGGATGCAACCCTATGCTCTGACTGTCCCTAGGCTCTGTAACTGCCAGAAGCTGGAAGTGGATGACAGGAGATGGATCAATTAATGATTGCCTGTTCTGTTCATTCCCTCTGAAGCACAGTGGGCTAGATGGACCATTGGTCTGACCCAGGATAGCAGTTCTTACATTCTAATATGCGACATGGCTCTGTATGTTTCATCCTGTAAACGTTTCAGGATGAATTAGATACAATTAAGTTAATCTGCTAATTTACTTAAAGACTCATACTTAAAATGACTTATTTTATAGCATATTATTTCTGTTTATGTGCTTCTTGATTTTAAAGAGCCTTTTATTGTGCCAATGTGTGATGACAGCTTTATATTTTGTGTCATTTCTGAACTAGAATTTTTCATGTTGTTGGAATAGACCCTTACGTGATATTTATATGATTTTTACAGTCATATTGTCAACTCAGAACATTAGTATATCATTAAAATGATAAAAAGGGAAAAATCAAATGCATATCACCTTGCAAGTTTTGAACTTTATATAGCACTTAAGTGTTCTTCTTCGAGTGCTTGCTCATGTCCATTCCACTATAGGTGGGTGCATGCCTCCGTGCCATGGCTACCAGAACCTTTTTCCCCTTAGCAGCTCTCGTAGGGCCGGCTCTGGTGCCCCCTAGAATCCCGTGCACGTCGCGGTATATGAGGCACTGCCGGCCCTACAGCCCCTCAGTTCCTTCTTTCCTCCCGTGATGGTTACTGGAACAGCCTGCGCTTGCATTGCAAATGCTTAATTCCCTGTGTTTTAAACTTTAGACTAGGATTTTTTGTGTTAATTAGTTAGTTAGATTAGTAATTGTTGTAGTGGTAATTAGAGACTTGAAGATAGTCTAGCTCAGACTTCACCGGGAGCAGGTATGCTCCGGTGTCATGGCGTCAAGGTGCGCTCTCGGCAGAAAGACTTTCCCGCGATCGGATCCCCACTGCCTGAAGCATGGGGGGAAGCTCTTCTGAGAAGTGAACAAGACTTTGAGACCTCCGGAAAATCTGCGTGAAAGCCCGGCTCATGGAGCCCCAAGCCGGCTCTGAGCCAACCTGCTTTGCTACGGTTCGCAGAGAGCACTGTCGGCACTGACCCGACTCGACACCACGGAGACTGAATCACTCAGAGCATGGATACTCCCCCGCACCATTGGAGCAGGCGGGGTGGAGCACCGATCTGCACCAAGGTCGGATCATGGAGACCCGCTGTCAGAGCCAGCGTCTCCAGCCAGGGAGCCTCCCCTGACTCGGGAGAGTGGGGATCGAGAGTGGCCGACAGGCGATGAGCGAGCCGCTCAGAACAAGCCCAGTGTGTACCGATGGGTAGCAGGAAACCCTCCACGCAGGCAGTTAAGTGGAAGTGGCTGTTGCCTCCTGGGGGCAGTCCCGAGATACTCTGTCTGGCCTCTCGCCAGTGGAGGTGATCCGGAAAATACTTGCCACAGCTAAAGCTCCAGGGACCGACTGTGGCCTCCCTGAAGGCTCACCTAGCAGCCATATCAGCTGTCCATCAGCCGCAGGAAGGAGGATTGCAGTCCTCCTGTCAGATGGCAGTTCGGTCCCTGAAGGGGGTGGAAGGCTCTATCCGTAAGCCTGCGACCCAGTGCTTCCCTGGGATCTCGACCTGGTCCTTCCCAGCCCACGACCCCCCGGAACCCACGACATCATGCCCTCTACTCTGGCCTTCCGGGAAAGTGACCTTCCTGGGGGTATTTACCTTGACAAGGAAGGTCCTCAAGGTCAGAGCTCTGACCCCAGAGCTCCTCCCTCATACTGTAGTCTATAAGATAAGGTCCAGTCTCATTGGACCAATCATATATTCTCCGCAGGTTTCCCCGAACCACACGGTTTGGAGGAAAGGAGAAGGCAGCACTCACTAAAACGCAAGTGGGGCTTTGGCTTCTACATCAGATGTATGAGGCCATTCCGGAGAGTGATGCAGGTCTTCCTCGCGGCATCCGACCAAATAAAAGGTTCACCGATCTCCAGCCACCGCAATTTCCTTGTGAATAATTTCCTGCATCGCATTCGACCATGAGCAGGTGAAGGTGCCACTTCCGGACACCACAGCTCACCCAACAGAGCTAGCGGAAGTGCTAGGGCAGGGCATCTGCAAAGCAGCTGTCAGGCTGGTGGTACATACCTTCACATCCCACCACGCCTCTGTCCAAGGCGCAGGAAGAAGTGGGTTTCAGCAGAGCTGAGCTGCAGGCAGCTCACCGCTAACTCCGGCCCACCTCCAAGGTACTGCTTCTTAGTCATCTATAGTGGAATGGACATGAGCAAGCACTCGAAGAAGAAAACAAGGGTACTTACCAGTAACTGATGTTCTTCGAGATGCGTTGCTCATGTCCATTCCACAACCCACCCCCCCCGTCCCTGCCCCTGGAGTTGGCAGAAAGAAGGGACTGAGGGGGCGTAGGGACGGCAGTGCCTCATATACCGCGGCATGTGTGTGGGGCTCCAGGGGGCGCCGGAGCCAGCCCTACGGGATCTGCTAAGGGGAAAATGTTCTGGTAGCCATGCATGGAGGCGTGCACACACTTATACTGGAATGGACATGAGCAACACATCTCGAAGAACATCAGTTGCTGGTAAGTAACCTTGTTTTTCCTATTTCTACTTTAATCATCATGTCATCAGAATCTGTTTTCTGACATGCACTGTTTGTATGCAGAAAAAAAATACTAGTAACTTATTTCTGACTCAGCGGATCACTGAAATGTTTGCTGCTGCTGTGGTGGTTATATGAAAATACTGCAATTGCTTAAATTAATTTGTGTGTTTCAGCAGCTTACTTATGGAGATATTCCATAAAGAATAAGTTCAGTCCTGTTCCCATTGGAGTCAGTGTTTTCCCTTCATTTCAATGTGAGCGGGATCAGGTCTACTGACTGTGTTTTGGAAAGCCTCTTGCCACAGCTGATGATGATGTGGGAACATTTTTTTAGGTCATCAGGTAAAGGGTTATAAGGATTTCAGCACCTTTATACACTATAGTGCCCAATCACTGGAAATGAAGCCCTGAGATCAGTGAACTTGCCTCTATACACTGCATTTTTTAAGATTGCTACTAGAATACTGTATCAGGTTCTTGCATCCTTCAAGAATGATGTGAAAATATTCAAGAGTGTTCAGAGGAAGGGCAAAAAATAATTCAGGGGCTTGAAAACAATCTTAACAGTGTGAGGCTTAAGGAGCTCAACTTATTCAGCTTATCAGAGACGATTGAGAGGTAATTTGATCATTGTGTATGGACATTTACACCTGGCAAAGAAATCCGATGACTGGGGTCTTTTCTGTTGTACTGCCAAAGACATAGCAAGATCCTGGAAGCTGAATTTCTTTGCATAGTGTCCGTCTGGGTGCACCAGTTCCGGTGTGCATGCACCCCATGTACCTGTTTAGCCCACACACAAACTCAAGACATCTTTGTGCCCCGTACATAGAAGTTATGGAGTGGCACAGGCAAAGCACCCTCAGCCACCCAATAGCCTCAGATGGAGCATCTAGTGTGCCTGCTTCAGCTTTTCTGTAGCCTAGTTCTGTTAGCTTGAGTTCTTAGTTCTAGTTTTAATTTCGTTTTAGTTAATTCAGGGATTTTCTATTCAATACACCCCATTCCCCCCACCCCTTTTGAGGGGTTTACCTTGGAGATCATCATCAACCTGGTATACTAGAATCCCTGGGATTCAAGCACTGCCTTACTTGCTGGGAATCTATCCCAGTCAGCAATGGAAAAATTGGAAGATCTTATCCAAAATCCATACAGAAGTTCCTTTTAGCCAACCTCCTCCTACTATCACCGTAACTTCAGATGTGTCACTTGTTGATTGGGGAGCACACTTAGGGACACAGACCAGCCAAAGCAAATGGTTGCCTGAAGAGTCTCTCCTACACATCAGCCTTCGAGAATTACAAGCAATCGGAAATACTTCTACTTTCTTCCATTAATCCAGCTGTCAAAGTCATGACAGACAATGTAGCCTGCATGTTTTACATAAATTGTCAAGGCAGGTGAGCCTTCCTTTTTTTTTTTTTTTTTTTTTTGTACCAAAGCAATAGAGCTATGGAAGTGCTATATAGCAAATCACATCCTTATTTCATCCTCTTACCAGACTTCCAGAACACCATGACCGATTATCTGAGTAGACATTTCTTCCAATATTGTGAGTGGGAACTGGAGTCTCTGAACCTCAAACAGATTTTCCTGATCTGGGGATTTCCAGAAGTGGACCTTTTTGTGACTTCTGCCAACAGAAAGTATAAGAAGAAGTTCTTCTCAATTGGGTCATCAGTCATTTGGAGACCCTTTTCTCACTCCTTGGACAATGCATATCCTCCAGCACCATTCATTTTGAGATTATTAGACAAGCTCAAACATGACAAAGCCAGAGTCATTCTAATTGCACCAACTTGGCTGACACAGGTCTGATTCAAGTCACATCCTGTTGTATGTGACAGATTCCAACCATTTCCCATCTGCTGTCTCAGGACTCTTGTCAGACTCTCCATCCCAACGTAGCCATTTTCTAACTCAGAACTTGGTTCTTCAGTGATTGTCAGGGATAGAGGTTTCCTGCTTGATGGAAGTAGAAGAAGTCCTATTAAACAACAGAAAGATCTCTGCTAGAAATACTTAACTTCAAAAATGGAAGCGATTTCATGAGTGACAGTTTTCACCTGTTTGTTCTTCCCTTTCTGCTGTTTTCGATTACCTGTTGGATTTAAAGAAGTCAGGTATTTCTGTGAGTTCTGTAAGAGGTCATTTCGCTGCTATTACAGCCTTTCCTTCCCCTGTGCAGGGATTCTTAGTCTTTGCTCCTCCCACAATGGCAGGATTCATCAAGGGGTTGGCTAATCTCTTTAAGCAAATCAATATGGGATTTGAACGTAGTCATTAACTGTGTTACGAAACCTCCCACTGAGCCACCAACTAAGTGTTCTCTGCTGCACTTACGTATAAAAATGGAGTTCTTAGTGGCTATTGCTTCTGCTCGCAGAGTCAGGGAATCAGGAGCATTGATGGCTTATCCCCCTTCACTTTGTTCTTCAAGAATAAGGTATTGTTATGCCCACATCCCAAGTCCATACCTAAAATATCCTCTGATTTCCACTTTAACCAAGTTATCAACCTCCCTGAATTTTTCCCAAAAACACACTAGACTAGAGAAAAAGCTACACTCCAGGCCTTGAATGTTAGAAGGATGTTACCTTCTGTTTGGTTCTGTCCAAATTATTTAGAGAGTCTCCCAGACTGTTTGTTTAAGTTGCAAACAGATCTAAAGGATCCATTCTCCTCCCCAAAGACTTTCAAATGGGGTTTCCGATATATTCTTGTTCGTTACCTGGCTGCTGATGTTCAGCTTCCTTTGAGAATAATAGCCCATTCTAAAAGATCCTACTTCCATAGCATTATTAAAAAGATACTGATTACTGAAATTTACGAAGTGGCTACCTAGGTATAAGTGCACATTTTTTCCAAACACTATGCCTTGGTACATGCTTCTAGATCAAAACTGCAGTGTTGGATCCAGCTCTGAAGCTTCCTCCTCCTTCAGGAGATGCTGCTCAAGAGTCACCTGTTATGGAGCACCCACAGGGAGATGACTCAAAAAAGAAGGAGAGGTTACTCACCTTGGACAGTAACTAGATTTATTTGAGATGTGTATCCCTATTGATGCTTCTCTACCCATCCTCTCTCCCCTCTGGTATAGAAATATCTGAGGGTGGTTTGCCTGCACGGCTCTATATATCTTGGTATGGGGCACAAAGAGGTCTGGAGTGCATGCACAGGCCAAACAGGCACTGCTACCAAAATTCTCCTGTCCAAGGTACATGGGATGCATGTGCATCTGAAGTGGAGCACCCATAAGAACACACCTCCTGAAGAACTCCATTTATAGTATAAGCTGAGTAACCTCTCCTTAGATAAATTCAACCTTGAAATAAGATGCAATTTCCTAACAGTGAGGGTGGATAGGGAGGTGCAAAGCAATTTGGTCACTTTTCTGCCTCTCCTATCTAGGGGGTTGGTTAGGCCCTGGACATAGGCTGCTCTAAATTGCCTCAGCTTGTAACAGCTCCCTAGGGACTGTTGTGCAACGCGGTCACCAAACTACAGCATAATCCAAAAATGCTCTCTCATACGTTGGTGGGTGGAGTAGAGCCTTCAGCCCCTGATAATTTTTCTTGATATTCTTTGAAATCCCTCTAGTTTGTATACATCTTTCTTGTAATAAGATGCTTTGGATTAAATTAAATCAGTATTCTAGAAGCGATCTTGCCAGAGTCATATACACTGTTCCTTCCCTGCTCCATGATGAGATGCTTGTGTGTGTTCAACCCCAAAATGCATTGTTTTTTGTTTTTATTTTTGCCACATCACAGTTCAACCTTGTAATCAGTTTACTATTCAGTATCGCACCTAGATTCATCCAGTTTTACTCTCCAGGTTCCCTCCTAACACTGAGTATAATTGTTTCAAGTTATTTCCCCCCCAGACATTTTAGGTTCCATGTTTCAGGTTGGATCTAATTTTGTTTTTGCAAGCCCATATTTCTAATTTCAATAGGTATTATTTCTCTGTATTAAATGATGTTTCTGACACCTAACGATTAAGATTATCTAAAAAATGTATTAATGTTCTGTTTACTCACCTTCTAGATTGATTGTTATTGAAAGGGCTATATAAGACTGAACCTAACAGCACCATCCTGCACACAGCACAATACACTGGCTCATCATTACCCCTTCTTTTTATTCTTTCTATCAGTTTTCAGTCATATGACAATATTTCTATCCTATATACATTTATCTTGCAAATAAGATGTTATGAGAAACTGCATCATGTTTTTTACTGAAACACAGAGACAGTAGTAGGTGTTAAATAGGAAGTATTTATTTTAGTATGAAGAAAAAAACCAGAGGGGCCAACCCAAGCAGTGATGGGATGTCATAAAAGAAGGTATATTGGAGTGTATGGGATTGAACAGAGCACTTTGGAAGGAGAGGATTTGAAAAGTGGACCCTGTTTGATGGGATTAACACAGGGAAGCAAAGGAAGTGCAGAGGCATATAATTCCACATATATGTCTGAGCATGCTTGACAGAAGTGTATAAATACTGAATCTGTGGATACAGATCAGGTATTTGCATGCATATATGACCAGCTAGACCATATGACCATACCGACAAGGAGCATGCAAAAATACCTGATCTGTCCATGAACCGGCTTACACTACCTATAGAGTGGAGACAATTGAGCTTCTCTGATTCATCTGTATTTCATAGGAACTGGATATCAGGAATGTGGTCTAATATGACTGGATTTTCAAAATGAGGTAGAGTAATTGTGGATATACAGTGAAATTTGTTTGCACAAATCAAGTATTTTCACAAGACATGGACAGATAAGTGCTTAATTGGTTATGTGTGTGCATGCAAATACTTCACTGCATGTAGACAGGATGGGTAAGATTCTCTCAATTCACATCTTGTGAGAATTGAAGCCTGGGAGAGGGGATACTAAGGTGGTTTTAAGTCACCTTTGTACCTTCCTGATCGTGGGTTCCAGGGTCTGGAGCTGCCTCTGAGATTACTTAAACTGCCCTGACAAGCTTCCCCAGGCTGCCCTATTCAGAATCTCAGCACTACTCAGGATCTGACAGCTCTGTGTGCAACCCAGCATGGACAAACCTATCTCACTTCCCTGTGTACCCCTACATCAGGGCTTGTGAGGTGGTCGTTGGAAGGCAGCCGTATGGAATCCTCCCCTGGGCAGAATTGGAGCTTTTTGAACCTTTTTATGCCATGCCAGCCCTTGTACCCAATGTAAAGGGGCCAGAGCAGGGGCAAGGCTCTTACCTCAGATTTTTAGACACTTGGCAACATGTTTTTGAGCTTTAGATGCATATTTGCTGCAGCTGATGAAGAAATCCAAAACGGGTTAAATATGCAGAGACATATTCCTTCAGAAAGTGTTAAAACTTTTAAATCAAACCCAGACATTTGCAGTGAAGCATTCCCTTGATTGCAAATGAGCTTTTTAAAAGTGTGATATAAGTTTGTGAAGAAAAAGTTACCTTTGAAAAAACTGGCCTCAGTTGGGGGGGCCTAATTCAACACAATATGACTCCAGTTTCATGCCAGTGTCACTCCCACTGAAATCATGAAAGCTGGACGATGGAGTCTCAGGTTGATGTTGGTATAGGAGAATTCAGCAATTCTCAATCTGTGGGTGAGTCGAGACTCCGTTTTGATGGGTTGCCAGTTCAGAAAGCCCCAGCCGGGAGCCCCGCGGGCAACAGAGGGATGGAAGCCCGGGTCCCCAAGCAATACTGAAGCCTGGAGCTCCATGCCTACTCCAAGTGGGGCTGAAGACCTGAGCCCAGCACACAAGCCCCTCACCCTGAGGGGAGCTGAAGACTGTGGCCCCGAGCAAGGTGGAAGCCTGGAGGCCTGAAGCCCCCTGCCCTGAGCGAGGCTGAAGGTAGAGGGTTGCAATATTTTTTAATAGGGGGGTCACCATTTTTTTTAAAGTTCAAATGGGGTCACCAGCACAAAATGTTTGAGAAACACTGCTAGAACTGCAAACATGGTTACATGTGAGACAGACAAGATTGTCCATGGCCATTACAGGCTGTTGTATCCTTGCATTGTGTTTATCACATTTTTTCACATTAGGTGTTAATGCACCTTGCTTGAATGTAATTAATATGGCAAATCTGCCACCATCTGTTGTGGGCTGTTAAGTTCCAGTTGCTGGGGTCAACCTGACATGCTTTCAAGTTTGACTTCATTGTGTTTTTATATCATTTGTACTGGCCACCGTGAGAATGGGTGCCTAGCTTTAGCTTACCATAAAATATGGCCTTGGGTATTTTTGAGTTGACCGTATGAACAAAATGCCTGATCCTGACCAACACAGCTGAACTTTTATGAGTGTGCTTTGAATGCCAGACATTTGACAATGATGAAACTGGAGTAACACTGTGGTTAATCAAGTCCTAGAACTTACTAACCAAATAATTTTATTTGGTACGTTTATCCTTTTTTTTTTTTTTTTTGCTTTTTGTCTCATCACATTTTCTCACCCTCCAAATTTGACAACATGGGACCTGCAAGAAAACATTACAAATAATACATACTCACCAGAAATGTGGTGTTAACATTATTAAAAAGCTATCAGTATAGTTTTAACAGCTCATTACTCTCTATGGCTTATCAAATGAATGGCTAAAGAGGTTACCAATAATTTTATCCGTCCATTTTACCCCTAATTTGACATTAATCTACAAATAGATAGGTGGATATAATTAAAATACTTACCATAATTCTGTATTTTTTCCCAAAAGCCATTTAAGAGATTTTGTAAAAAATAGATATGTTTAAAAAAAAACCCAAATGTTTAACATCAGGTCATTCTTTCTTTTTTAGAAAATTACTGTGTGTGCTGTTTACACAGGACTGTTATGTTTGCAATAAGTGTGAAGCTTAAGTATTAAGTCACTACAGATCCATTATTCCATTTTCCTCATGTCCAAGTAACCCCACCTTTCCATTGTATACCGTAAAGGAGCATAAACAATAAAAGTACTAACAAATTATTCCAAACTCTGCAGCAATATTTGTCAAACCTAAGCTATTCACGAACTCTTGTGAAATTACTATAGCAACTACACATTTACATAATAGCTCTCACACACACAAATTCCCAGGCTTGCCAACTGTCATGTGTTCCTAGGATTGTCCCACTATTACCTCCACATTTCACTTTAATTATTCTATGGGGACAGTGTTTAGTTGGTTTTTTTAAATCTGTGCCTTCTGCTACCACTAGAGTAGAGGGCACTGATCTGACTGCTGAGAAAACAAGTTGGTGACAGCCTCCTTTCTTGTTCTCCTTGTCACCAGTTTTCCCCCACTCACTTTACTCATTGTTTTTGTCTCAGGGCAGGTCAACACTTCATTGGTGCAGTTGCACCGCCACTGTAGTGCTTAAGTGAAGACACTCCTAGTTAATTCACTTCCTTGAGAGGCGGTAGCTATGTTGGCGGGAGAATCTCTCCCACTAACATAATGCTATCTACACCGGGATTAAGTTGGTATAACTGTGTCGCTGAAGGGTGTGGATTTGTCAGATCCCTGAGTGACGTAGTTATACTGATATAAATCTGTAATGTAGACCCGTCTTCACTGACAAGTACAGAAGGCAGAGTGCATTAACCAGCACTGAAGAAGAGCGGAGATAGGAGGCAGCCTGTGACATCAGTGCTGACTTGCATGTGCTCAGCAGTGGTAGCATGAGCCAGCACTTCATCCCCTTGCCTAACGATCCAATGATAGGTCAATATTACTACAGAATTGCATGTGGGTGCTTCAGGAGTGGGGAGAGAGTAAGAGTGGAGGAAAGAGGAACCTTGAGGAGTGGGAGGAAAGGGGGAGACAGAGAGAGGGAGACCTTGATCTGGGGGAAAAGGGAACTTGGATAGTACAGACTAACACGGCTACCCCTCTGGAACAGTAAAGACAGAGACAGAGTGAGGAAGAAGGACCTCTCTGGGAGGGAGGGGGTGGGAGAAAAGGAGAAGAAATTCTAGGGATGAAGAGAGGGAAGCCTTGAACCATCTTGAGGAAGGGAGAGAATCTTTGTGGAAGAAAGAAAAGTGGGTAGGACCTTGATCCTGATCCTGCACCATTTAAGCCAGTTGGAGCTTTGTCACTGACTTGAATGAGCATTGCATCAAGTCCTTTTGGGGGGAAAAAAGAAGGAAGGGGAACCTGAGAAATTGGGAGTGAGAAAGAGAAGCAAAAGCAAAGAGAGAAATGGAAGGATAAAGCTGGAAAGTGAAAAAAAAAAATAGAATGGAGAGGAGAACTGGGGAGAACGGAGGAAAAAGGAAGATGTGTTACAGAAAAGAATGAAAATCAGAGATGAAAGGAGGGACGTAGGAGATGATAAAGAAATGGAAGAAGGGAGGAAAATAAGAAAACACACCAAGTTCTTGGATTCAGTTTAGGTGTATTTATGCTTCTTTATCATACATAGTGCTAATAGCCTGTATCTCTGCACATGTGATAGAAATCCCAGGGATGGCTGATTATTTTGTGTTCTTGTATTTAGAAGCCTGGATTTCTACTTCACGTACACTGGTTATATCATTGAAGTTGTTTTGGCTGCTTGCTACTTTTTATTGTTAGTTTTGTTTTATTGCTTTTTTCTTCCCTTGCCATTTGTATCATGAGTCTTTGTGGGACTGTCACTTGGTGTGGGATCATTTACTGGATGGACATTTGTTTCATGGTCTTCTCTCCCTTGTCATCCAAGAACTGCATCCCGGCATCTGTGCACGCACACACTAGCTCCTTGCTTTAAAAATGCCTATGTGTTATTCCAGTATTCGAACTGAAGGACAGAGAAATTTCTCTGCCACTGGTGAAGCTCCTGCTCTGATTTTCACTGAACAATTTCCCCTGTTTTATCAATATTCTTAGTAGATTTTTAAGTGAACTGTGTCCACATTATTCAAGCAAGTGCAGTTGCTGGAAGCTTCATAAATGGTTTTGCCTTTTTCCTTGATTATGTGAGACGGCACTTTTATTTAAATGGGCAAACAGCTGAATATATTCAGATATTGTACAGGACCACTTATAAGGCTAAATACAGCCTTGGCTTATTGACATCAATGTGTCCTTTTATGCCAGGGCTGAATTTAATCCAGTCTTTTTTCCCTGTCATTTTTTACCTCTAGGAAGTACTCTACAGTGTTAGTTACAGTGCAGCCCTGCTTTACTGAACTGCGGTTAACCCAAAACACCAGGTAATTTATAGTGAGCCAAGTCAGTACCAACCACTTGCCTTAGGCTAGCCATAATTTTTCTTCACTGCACATCCAGGCTAGGCAATGCCAGAACAATACCACCTGTCAAACAGTGCTGTAGGCCATCCAGCCGTAAAGAGGCTGCATTAGTTGGTGAGTCTTTTCACAGCCCTTTTAATGTCTTGCAAAGTTCACTGGCAGTGGAGGGGATTAACTTCAGGCTTGATGAAATCGGGAGCACCCAGAAGAGAGACAGTGCCAGCTGACTTTGGGTAAACTGGCATCCTCTAAAATTGGAAAAACTGGTCCGGTTGAGGAGAAAGACTTTGAAGTTTGCATTCTAGAGTCAAGGAACCCTAAAAATAGATTTTAAAGCTTACTAGGGAACTCCTCTATTTATCTGACTGTTTCTGGTGTTCCCAAGACCATTAGAAAAATCAGGGTTCTCTTTTAATCTCCCCATATTTTTGATGCTGATGCCCTTCCAAATTAAGCCAATTCCACATAGCACTACAATGGTGTGTCTGTCTCCTTCTAGCAATGTTAAACTAATGGAACTTATCAGAAGTTATAGTCAAAAAGTACCCACAAATGATATCAATTGATTAATGAATTAGGAGGATTTTTCCAGATGTCTCTTATGCATCTGATTGGCTTGCTGAAGCACGTGGAAATATCTGGTTCTGTAAAACTACTTTCAGAAAAGGGTATACATTTCCTTAATTTTCTTTTATTGTTTCCCAGCTTTATTTCGTCTTCATGGTAGATCTTGTGGATAGGTAATGAAGAACGAGTTATTTCATGTGATGCTGGGAGATTAATAGTAACACACATCTTGAATTTAAATTAAATACAAGAAGAGATATTAAAATACTATTACACTGCTACGATGATCAACACCCCTCACAACACACCTTTCAAGATCCACAGGTCCTACACATGCCTATCACAATATGTGGTGTACCTCATCCAGTGCACTAGCTGCCCCAATAACAACTATGTGGGTCAAATCAGACAATCACTAGGCTCTTGAATGAACTCACACAGGAAAATGTTATAAGACCACATCACTTGTAGGTGAAAAGTTTTCACGAAACAATCCCTGTATATCTGACCTCTCGTTCTCAGAGCAAATCTGCATGCCACCTTCAAAAGACAAGCCTGAGAGCTTAAATTCATAACTTTGCTAGACACTGAAAATCATGGACTGAACAGAGACACCGGATTTATGGCTTATTACAACTACTAACCACCACTAACAACTCCCCTGCCTAAGCTTCCTTTCCCCCCTATGACTAGAAGGGTGTTAATGGACCACTTCACCTTGAATGGTCCCTTGCAATATGTGTTAACTTCTTTTGCTAAACAATCTGTCCCCCCTTGTATTTAGCTGTAACTCTCAGAGTACCTTTCCCAGACCCGTGTAAGCTCAAATGCTTGTCTTTCTCACCAACAGAAGTTGGTCCAATATAAAATATTACCTCTTTATTACCTCTAATATCCTGGGACCGACACAGCTACAACAACAACATTGCATACATAAGTGTACACACTCAAGCCTAGGCTCTGACTAGCCCTTGCATGGGCACACTGTGCCGGAGGAAAAAGCTGCCTAAGAGTAGGCCAGAATTGCAGACCCTGCATCTAGGGGAGTACAGGGATTGAACCCTAATTACTATCCTCAAAGGAAGTGGATAGTCGGCAGACTAACTCCTCCACCCACCACTGCGGGTCAGCTCTGCTGACTGCCTTGCAGGTGAAAGGAATAGTCCATAGGAATAGGGGTGGAGCAGTTTGGAAGCAGAGGGAGGCAGAATGTCTTCACTGCTCCCCGAAGTGTAGCTGCACTTGACAGCATCCCATTGCAGGGCTGTATGAGGAAACAGCACAATCTCGCCCTTAAGAATTAAGAACAAATAAAATGAGCACACTGAGACTGATTCTAATCTCATGTGCACCTGTTTTATAGTGGGGTTACTCCACTGACTTCATTGGTCTTTTATTAGGCGTAAATGAGAGCAGAACATGGCAGAGTATGTGCCCACAGTCAGCTTTTCAAAATAGCTCAGCTGCCTTTTTGACAACAGAATAAATGGCTGGATTTTCAAAATCCGTCAGCCATAAGTGTTACAATTGGAGCTGCTGAGGGCTTTTGAAAATCTGGCTCTTATTTAGGTGTTTAAGTGGGAGCTGAGCTCTCTAGAAAATGTGGCTTACGCTACATAGAAATTAATGAACTATATTTCTACAACTACATTCAACATAATTACAAACTAAGAGTCTGATCCTGTGCTCTTTACTCGGGCATAACTCCCCCTGAAGTCAGAGGTAGTAGTGCAAGAACAGATGCTGAATATTCATGCCAGAATCCTAACTCACATTTAATACAACCCTTACTCGCGCAAATTCAAATTACCATATTACATGAAAACGTATCAATCTGAACCCTGAATGAAATTAGAAAAGAAAAAAGATTTAAACATACAATGGTGACATAATAAAAAGTAAAAATAATAAATCAAGACTTACTTTTTTACAAAGTAAATTAAATGTTGAAGCCATTCATTTTTATTTTCCACACTCCACCCTACTTCCAGTTGAAAAGTATGTTAAGTAGGAGGAAGGGCTACTGTTGTCCTTCATCCCCTACAGTGCCTTTATAGTCATTTCAGTGGCAGTGGGGTTTGATCACCTGGAGCATTGTTTCTCAATTGGTGTGGTTCCGCGGGAACACTTTAAGGTTCCGCGAGAAAGTGACATCACGCTGCCGAGAGCAGCTGTTCTCCACGCCGCCGAAAAAGGGAAGATGTCCCGGATTTTTCGGCGGAGGGTATCGAGTATGAGTGTAGTTTAATCTTTAAATTTAATTGAGAAACGCTGACCTAGTTGTTTGTATATAATTTGCTTATTTCGACATTTTTTTTGGCCCCATATGTAAAAATACTGTTAAGAGTTTGGGGGGTTCCGCAATTATTTATCGAGTTCAAAAGGGTTCCGTGGCCAAATTTAATTGAGAAACACTGACCTAGAGCAACACAACACAGATCTGTCTGCTCATTGGCCATCTTTGGAGTGGGGTTGTAACTAATGTTTGCTCCCTCCTCTCTCCCAAATCCTCTGCAAAGTATCCTTAGGGTTGCTGTTATTGAGGTCTGTGATTTTTTGGGGGGGAGGGGGAGGAGGAGGAGGAGGAGGGAGTAAACAGTTTGCTGCTGCTATAGCCGCTGAATTCAGGCTGGTGGCTCAGATGCCCAAGATTGTCCCCAGGTAGGTGGAGTTGTTGCTTACTAGCATTGTGTCTAGCAAAAGAACTGTTTCATGCCTGCCTGCTTCAAGCTGGGACAGAAAGGGAAGTTTCTTTTTGGTGGGCTGAGGGCAATATTTGCCGTCCAGCCCTTTCCCTTGTGGTAGTACCTCTTGAAAGCTATCAGGCTACAGGAGCAGAGCTGAGGGCTTCAAGCCAGATCAGACTGCACAGAAGAACCTCATGTAAAGTGCAGGTTGGAAGCTTAATGGTGGTGATACTTGAGATGTGTGAGGAGGGGTATGGATAGGTGGGTGGGAGGGTGATACTTCAGATTTACCAGGAGGTGAGTGTGTTCGGGGGGCGGCAGTATTTCACCAGAGTGCACATAGGGTTTGCTTGGAGTTTGGAGGCTCAAATAAAAGCACCGAAAAATAAATCTGCTTTGGATTCCTGCAGCAATGGAAATCCTTCTCCAGTATCCATGTGAAATGAGTAATACTTATAGTCACTCTGATGCATCTTCATAAAAGAACTTTTCAATATACACGTTCAATAGGAATTGTCTGTTTGTGCCTAGGTCCATTCTGGTCATTTTTGTGCTGAGGAACTCAGTCTGCTAGAAACTGGATTGAAACCACCAACTCTTTTAGGTCGTCAGTTATTGGATGATAACGATTTTTTGGTCAGCATTGATTTGGGCAAGATTCACTTAGATAGGTTTCATATCCCATTACCCATGTCTTGATTCCTTAGAGGCCTCTAGGTAACGTTCGTTCTTTGAATGCACTTTGCAAACTGAAAAATATATACCAAATGCTATTTTATTTCTTGTTACTAGGAAGTTTGAAATGCGTGTCCTGATTTGGAAAAGTTTAAGTATACATTACTGTATAGATTAATCAAATGTAACCTTTTATATATCTGACTTTTACAGAGGCTAGGCTTTTCAGAGGGGAAAAAGGCACAATAACTTGAGCATGATTAGTGTGTTTTGAGAAATGAAATATAATGCATCTGGTATGCCAATGGGAGAAATGTGTTTAGTCTTTTTCCCTCTCCAACTTGCAGGTTTTTAGGTTTAAAACTTACAGTATTTGTGTATATGTTTATTATTAGTGCCCTAGTAAGAGCTGAGATACATTGGGGAGATTAAGTCCTTGCCAAGGGTTCTTATCCAGTTACATATAAGATTTGAAAGTGCAACTGGCCGTAAAATGCTAGCTAAAAGTACAAAATTTGAAATGTATTTTTCTGTACTGATTAGGTTTACTCTGAAGAACCTCTATGTACACTGACCATGGCTAGAAAAATGATATCACAAAATCGGAATTTTTTTCATTCAGTTATTGTATTATATCCAGTGTAGCAGGAAATGGTTTTGCATGACAGTACACATGTAAATGTCATTGCATATGTCATTGACAGTGTATAGGGCTGTTATGCAAGATTCACAATGATCATGCTGAAGAAAACTGTCTCTGTTACACTAAATAAAATGTGCTTAGTAAAAATTGCTAGCAATTTTTTTCTAGACATATAATGACACGGTAAGAGTACAAAACAAAACTACCAGAAACAAACCATTTCTCAAGCAGTAATATCTACAGGACAAGTGATCTAAATTGCTGTAACAGAGAGAGTTCATCATTGCACTGCAAAAGAACTTGAAATATAACCTAAAGGCAAGTAAAATACTGATTCCAAGCTTTGAAATAACAGCAAGAAATTTACCTACAGACAGAAGATGCATGGAAGCAATAAACGAATTATACAAGTCTTACACATGCAATCTGATTATTCTGACCAAAGTGTTAATTGGATCCTAACTGCCAGATCTGATATCTGCAGTCTTGTAGTGGGAAACCTTTCAAAGTGATGAACTGTAATTCACTGATCTGCTTGAAGCACTTGTAATTTACTGCATGTCATGCTATGAAGAGCCTGACCTAATGGACTTTACATTACCTGTAATGCTGGAAACCTTTCAATGAAACTAGTTTACCACTAGTAATGGTGAAAGTATTGAGACAGAGGAAACAAAACTACATCTTAAACATTGTTTTATATCCATATAAAGGGTTGGTTATTAAACATTAAAGATGAGCCACTCAAGGAAAGTCAAATATTTAAACCAGAATATTTCTCCGTGCTGAGTTGTTTGGTAAATTTTAAAATATGCAGAAGTGATTAATATGAAAAAAACGAGCCTGAGATAATTTTGTAATCTCACTTAAATATGTTGTGCTTCAGATGATCATGCCTAAAATTATCTTTTTTTGCAAATGATAAGCTTAAAAAAATGCGGCACGAAATGATCATTGTAAACCTCTGTATCTGAAATCAATATTCAGAGAAATCCAGAATATAAGAATATGCTGTAGTTATTGAATGCTAATTATGGCCCAAATTATGGCTGCCCCAGTGGGGCGGTAAGAAGGAGGGTAAGAAGTCTCTGTCTTGCTAGCATTCCTGTCAGGAGATGTCCATATTGCAATAGACCAATAGCAATATTGCTTTAATATGAGGAAGATCAGCTAGTGTTGCCAGCAGAAAGGGTAGGTCAGTGCAAATTGGGATTGCCAGGACATTGGCACCGAGGATGAGCGCAAGTTCTCTTTCTTTCTAACGTATCTCTGGTATTTCTAGGATTCCCATCGCCTCAGTATCTAGCCACTTTTTCTAATGGGTGTTGCAAAGGCTCCCTTTATCATTTTCTCCCTAAAGGCATTATGCCTGCTCCTACTCTATGCACAGCCACT
>NW_027132773.1:18082500-18090000 GCF_026122565.2 Emydura macquarii macquarii
CTTAACATTACAAAGCTGGACTTTATACCAGATACAGTCACAGAATGTAGCAAAGTTGTAGTAATATTACAAGTTGCTAAATATGAAGTAATAATTAAATATTTGATGACATGGCTACATCTAAGAGCTGTGGATTAAGCAAATCATTGGTGAAACAACAGAAATATTCTGACTGTACACAGTTATTGATTAAGATCTAGGTTGTACAACTTCCAATAATATTAAGCACACCAACAGTAACCCAGTATTGATTTTGACATCATTATGCTATTATCATCTGTTAAGGATTAACGTTTTGTAGATAAAGTTTTGGAAACCATAAGGAATAAGGGTAAAATATTCAGTAACTTCTTTTCAATGATTTTAGGAGTCTAATGAACAATGGTGCAGATTTGTTTGAATATGAATGTGCAGTGGGATGGAGTTTGACCTTCAGCTGTGATTTCAGTTCATCAGGATTAGTCAAGCTAGGCGATCAAGACTGCTAATGCATAATGATTTATAAAATGAAAAATGTGTAGTGACCATGCAAATGTTTCAGCTAATCAAAGAGAGGAACTTTAGCTTTGAGAAGAAAGAAAAACAAGGGCATGTCAAGGCCTAAACCAAAGATGTATGTAAAATAATCTGAGCAGCTTGATTAGCCAGAGTGAGATTAGAAGTTGCATTTTGGGCCTTCAAACATATGGTGTAGCATATTATATATCACCTATAATCTCTACTACAACAGGAGTATGAACAGCTTGTTTTCCACTAACTGTAAATAGAAATTACTTTAATCTTTCCTAAAATGTTTGCATGTAACTGGAGAAGTATCTGACAAATACAAAAGCAGCAGAAAAGGTAAAGTTATACAAACAATAATTACACAACAAAAATACACTCTCTTATATTAAATAAATGTAGGTAGATTAATAATAATTAATTAAAGTCCACCTTAAACCTTGCAAACATGAATCATGATACTGAGAGGATGTAATTTTGTTACTTAATTATACTTGTAGTTGCATATCTTCTAATATTGCTTTAATGTTAAAATAATCATACTTAGCGCTTATTTATATAGCGATTTATATTTTCAAGACACTTCAGAAACATTAACTAACATTATATGACTAAAAGGTTGTATAAAATCAAGCCGTATGCACTATTCATCTAGGGGCTCTTTAAATATTCCTGTTCGCTAGTTAATGAAAAGCTCACAAATATCACTCAGTTCATTGTCAATTCTTTTTAACACTGTAAAACCAAGAAGATTTTGAAAGGTTATCATTATGATAGACTTTGTACATGTAACCAAATTGAGAAGGGGAGTGTTGCACATACAGTAAAATAATGGGGTGAATTTAACCTGTCTGCTGCCAAAGAGCCCAATCCTGCAAACATTTACACAGATGCATAATTTTACTCCTGTGTATATGCAAAAGTTTTTGCAGGATCAATCACATATATATTGTGATATTTAGTGAGTAGTTCCTTTGTTAAATATTGTACCTTGAAACTTTTCATTAAACTGTAGAGATAGCGTGTTATCTACTAGTTAGAGCTAGAGACTGGAAATAAGAACTCCTAAATTCAGTTCCCAGCTCTGCCACTGACATGCCATGTAACCTTGGATGAATCATTTAAACTTGATTTCTTCATTTGTAACATGGAAATAGTACTTAATTATCTCGCAATGGTTTTGAGAGCTTTAATATTTGTAAATCACTTGGAGATCCTCTGCTGAAAAACACAGTGGAAATATTGTGTTTTTATTTTGTTGTGGTCATTTTAAATGGGAAACAGATATGGAGATAAAAATAATCCATTTGCATGTACTATATCCGTTTTTTATCAGAATCAGATCAGGTTGTCCTTTTTTAAAATATAGGATATCAAAACTCTTTCTTCTCAAGCAACTGTGGAAGATTAAGGCTGCTAGACAGTTATTCTGCCGTGTGACAGATAAACTCTATGTGTGGCACAAGGAATATCGCTTTTAGTAGGTCACTTGAGGAAATTTCTAGGCTTTTAACTTTATTTGCATGCCCATTTAGTACATAGGAATGGTAGACAAATATTTTACCTACCCATGTACTCTACATAGTCCTGAATTATCCTTGCATGAGTGGAGTGTGGTGTTAAATACACAAACCCATCCCCTGCAGCTCTCCCATTAACTGATTGGGGGGGCTTGGAGTAGATTTGCTTGCCTTAGTAAGATTTTCATCTTTATAACTCCTACAGTGATCACCACTCTCTCATTGGTGATCATCACCATTGCCTGCTACCACATAGCTCCTTTTTAACCAATTATCTTTTATCTATGTATCCATAAATAGCTATCTAAATACATCCACAGTTGCTAATAAAAGTGTTGTTTAGAGTTCTTCTTGCCTTCAGTGCTGTGTAAATTCAAAACTTGTCTGCTTTTGTATCTTTTGTCGTGTCAGCTAAACTTAAAAGAAAAATTCTTCATTTGGTCAAAGAAAATAAGAAACGCATAGAACATAAAGCTCAAAAAAAATTTACAACATGGAGCCCGTTGTAGCCAACAATTTACATGGCCTTTTGGGACACATAGGACCCAAACAGTTATGTATGGTCCATGTGCAGAAGACTCACCTATATAGGCGACAGGTCAGCCCATTGTCCAAGAGGGAAGAGTCAGCTTCATGACTATCCCAAACATATGCAACTGCTCATTCATGGGTTTATCCTCTTCTCATTGTTTGGGTTGTACAGGTGTCATGCCTTGCTACTGTGTGGTCCATTAGAGAGCAGGAGAGATGGTATTATGGTACTTAGAGCAGGTTTGTTTCCCCCTCTTTCTCCCCATGTAATTTGGAAGAAACAGCCAACCTTACATTGGGAGGGATTAGGGACCACCGTCATGCCCAATCGGTATTGCATGGAAAGTGGGAGAGCAGATTCCCTCCCTCAAATACCACTAAGAGAAGGGGAATCTTTTGATCTTATGGGCCCCAGCACCTCTCTTTGGCTGATATCTGTCAAATTGTCAATGAGGAAATAAAGTATACCCCCTTAGAACCTGCATATGCATGAAAACAATAGCAAAACACTCCCCACCATCATTTTCATCATCTCAGTTGCCATATATGGCAAGGCAACAGATAAGTGATGTAAAATCAAACACCCTCGCAATAGGGTAAGCCTAAGCAGTTACAGAAGTTGTCATTATGGAATCATTCAAATCTGAAGCAGCAGTAGCTTCCACACCCACAGAGGCCGCAAAGTTTGCTGTTCTTCTGTAATCTAGTGGTCATAAAGTCAACTTTGGAAAGAACAGAACATATGGAAATTATTTGGTGTACCAAAACCTCTGTATTGCATATAACTCAATAACATGGAGGACATCTTATAACAAACAGGTCATGGATGTAAAACAGAAATGATATGACGGGCTATACTGCCTATTTTCAATGACTTGTGGGGTTTGTATTTGAGGTTTGTTGACAGTGACTTTGGTTATATCGAGTGCTGTTTCTACGAGTAAAGCTAAAATTTGCTTCTTAAATACATTTTTTAAAAATCAGCACAGAAACACGAAAAACTACAGATATGAAAAGCAAATAAACATACACACAATTGCAGGCCAAAAAGGGCTAGTTTTCCAATGTTCTTTAATCCTAGACAGTGCACTAGCACTATCCCACCAAAGCAATAGAAGTGCAAGTCCATGGATCATTGAAGACTGAAATTTACCAATATATTACAATTACAGAGACATCTATGCGTAATAACTTTGTGCAGATTTGTCATGAAGATTCATGGTATTCAATAGCTCTCAAAATGTCTTGTTTCTTAGCTGTAGGTAAATGGTTATACACCAGGGATGGCGCTGCAGTATTAAGTATGTTTGGATTCTCATTGAAAACATTTAAAAGACCATGTTTAATACAGCTTTTGCCAGTTTCTTTGCGTCTGTACTTTTATCCAGTACATAGTAAAAGACATAAATTAGGTGGTATACTTCTAAAGATATAGTTGAAAAACAGAGAAGACTTTTGGAATGGGAGAACTCATGAAGGAATAAATTAACCAGGGAAATTTGGCTAATCACCCGCTGTGCAAACAAGAACAACCCCAACAAGACTCACAGTATACACTACATGAGCAAAGAGAAATGCAAATTGTGAACTGGCAGCCATAGACTGTTCTAAATTCCATAATGCAGTAGCACCTCAGAGTTACGAACACCTCGGAAATGGAGGTTGTTAATAAATCTGAAATGTTCATAACTCTGAACAAAACATTATGGTTGTTCTTTCAAAAGCTTACAACTGAACATTGACTTAATACAGCTTTGAAACTCACTGTGCAGAAGAAAAATGCTGCTTTCCCTTTATTTTTTGTTTAGTAGTTTATATTTAACACAATACTGTACTGTATTTGCTTTTTTTTTTTTTTTTTTTTAATGTGGTGTCTACTAGTGCCTGATTGCATGGATTCCAAATGAGGTGTGTGGTTGACTGTTCAGTTCGTAACTCTGAGGTTCTACTGTACATCTCTCTCTCCTGTAATGCCTCTGCTTCATATTATGCACCAGATTCTTAGCGGTTTAAACCAGTAAACCACTTCCATGAAAGTTAATAGAGTTATACTGATTTATACCACCTGAGGATCTGGGCCAATATATTTATATATAGGTCTTTTTACTTATACATTTAGAGATAGTTAAGCAGGTGAACATGTACAGTATATGGAAGGATAAGAAGAAGTGTGACATAGAGAGGGAATACGAGTGTGGCAAGGCCTTTGCCATGTGGTATAGTTTATAGGTAATATATTAATGGACAGAGAAACTCCTCCAAGGTTTAAAGGTTAATGTAATGGTTTAATTGTTAGAGGCCTGCCTTTCCCTCTTCCTTTTCATTTCAATTTGACTTATGTCAGTTAGATGGCAGCACTGAAGTAAAATTCTTGCAGGAAGGCAAATTGAGACCTGGTGTAAATAACTGAAACTCCTATTAACTTCTGTGGGAGTTGTACTCTCATTAATTGGGGTTGTATTTGACCATCTGTTTGTACATGCCAAAACTTTTTCCAGCTGGTTTGTCTTCTCTCTGTGATTTCATAGGCTTAGAACAAATAATGCTGTAAACAGACGCATTATTTTCAAACATCACAACACTTCTGACCATCACTAAATAACTTATTGTAAGTATATTCTGTTTTTGTCGCTGCCACATTTGTTTTACAGTAAGCATTTCTGAAATATTTTGATTAGAATAATTTAACCAGAATCTATACATGAGACTATTAGACTTTTTTAGTAGTGTGGTCATTTTCACAATCACATAGTTATATATTTATAATCAAATCCTGTATATTGCCTTACTGTAGTTTATCCAATGTAACATTCAACATTTTAAGATCAAAATGTATGTGATGATAAAGATATGTGAATAAATGGTGTTTTGTTTACTATTAAATGAATTGTGGTAATTTCACTATATTTTCTTTTAAACTCAAAGTTCAGAACATCATATTCATTCCATTTCCATTTTCTTCTATATAAAAGTTTTGGTTTTGCACACAGCCATCATCTTCCACAGAATAAATTATTTTACCAGATATGTTAGGAAAGTTTTGACCATTAAGACACATTTGAGATTCAATCTATTAATAATAACAACTTTTGCTGCTTTGTAAAGTACCATAATGTCCTGAGAACATATAGCAAAACAATATTTGTATTTACAGTAAAAGTGAATTGTTTTTCTTGAAAAGAAAGTGATTGCTTTTTCAAAGGTTGCAAACTTGGCACACTGACAAGCTATTTAGTTATGTACTGGTTAGTTGAAGCAACGCCTTCAGACAGTGTATCTACAGCAGACGCTGAGCATGTATCTCAGGGTCTTACACAAGGTTTCTCTCACACACGCACCCTTGCTGTCTGCTTCTCTCTGTCTCACACACACACACACACACACACACACTAATTTACTCACTCTCTCTCATTGCACAGCACACAGAAAAGAAAGTGATAACCACAAAAGAACCTTGAAGAAAAACATTCTCGAATACTTTAATGGACAAACTTTAAAACGAGTCATGTGAAGATTTCCAAGCTTTGACTTTTAAGTCAGGAAATACTGGAGGGAAAAAAAATACAATTTGTCCAGAGAGGCCAGGGTTCTAGGATAATGTCCCTTGTTTCATTGGATATATCTGTGATGTTGTTTTTCTGGTACAAGTCAACACTTAGTAAAAGAACAAACCTAGCAGAACAGGTTTTCTTATATTTAAAATAAAACATTGTACATATGTGTTGCTAATCTAAATATCTGTATTATGGAAGATTATCTATATTGCTTTAAGTTGCTTAATTTTTTATGTTTGTTTTAGTCATATCTTTTGAAACAGCCTCAATAGGTTTTTCCATGTGTAACATTATGACACTTGATAAGATGATTGATTATGAAGTGTTGAGAGCCCTACCATGTGATCATTTATTTTTAAATACACGTTTATGCTAGCCAATGCTTAAATCTCTTGCCGTAATACATAAGAGATGTGAAACATAAAGCTTGAGTCTGATCAAATCTGATGCCTCTGGAAATAGAGTACCACAGTATTGTGGTCTTAAAATAACAGATTTTTATTGAGACTGGAACTTTACAGTGATAAATATTATGTAAAAATATGCACCAATAAAAAATATTATGTACCATTTTTGGTAAAAAATAAAAAAGAAGGCATACAGCTGTGATGCAGATGAACTAAAATGTGTTTGATGATGATATCTTTCTTTCTCTGTGCAGGTGCCTGTGTCAGTGGCCATGATGACTCCCCAGGTGATCACCCCTCAGCAAATGCAGCAGATTCTCCAACAGCAAGTGTTGTCTCCACAGCAGCTTCAAGCACTTCTTCAACAGCAGCAAGCAGTTATGTTACAGCAGGTAATGTGGGTTACCTGCTTTGGACTGTTACCATAACCCAAGGAATTTTCTTAGGCATTAACTATGCTCGTGTGGGTTTTATTTTCTAGTATTTCATATTGCTTTGCTCAAAAAAGTATGAAAATGAATGTGCAAATTCCTAGTCTTCAGATTTCTTACTGACTGCAAAAATGTGTCAATCTACAGGCAAATTTGAAATATTAAATACTGTGTATAAAATAACAACAGCAATGGCAGATGCATTATGAACACTGAGCAAATCAGTATTTAAATTTTCAAGTGCTTAGGCACATTTGAATTGCAGACTTGCCAAAGGAAGTGTAAATAGACTTGTAGATAATTGTTACTTTAAAATTCATAACACTTTAGTACTCCCTTTAGTCATATAAGTGGAATGTGGTTATGAAATTTGAACTTACCAGCTTGTTTCATTAAGAGTGAAAGTAATTCCTTTGTTTATTTTTTTCCTTCCAAAAATTTGTTCCATTAGAGATTAGAAAGAGGAGGGATGATTACATTTCCCTTAGCACAAAACCTGGCAGCTAAACCAAGAATCAATGAAACTTCATTCTTACAAAAAAGACAGTGTCAG
>NW_027132773.1:18092500-18107500 GCF_026122565.2 Emydura macquarii macquarii
TTTTATGGCATTTAAACCATACTTTAATAATAAACTATTATTGTTTATATTATTACACTACCTAGTTTTCTTGAGGCTGATAAATTTTACTATAGCTTTTACTAGAGAAAACTGCTTTTTCTTAGGTATAAAATGCATATTTATTCAGTCTTATGTGCTGAAAACTATTCTAAGGGGAACACAATTCAAGCACCATTGATTTACACTAAGAATTACAGAAAACTGATTTAGTGAGAATGTAATCACTCCATTTAACATAAGTGAACAGATACAAGACATAGTGGGCAATTGATATCAAGAATGGGTATTTCCAAACTTAAAAAAAAAAAAATTTAAAGAAAAAAATAGTCCATTTTGTGAAATTAAAAATTTGTTCTGATCCTAAATTGCAATTATTTGATGGAATTTGTTGGAGAGGATCTTTATATCTAAAGATTCCTTTTCTTTGCCATCCTCTGAAAAACTTAAATATAACAATAATTTTCATGGCAGTAAATTGTGATGTCACTAATGGAGAATTGTGACTTACAAATAATTACATGGAGGGGGTGGTTTTGGAAAAAACTCTTTAACCCTTTGTATTGGGATCAAGATTACTCAGTGCAAAATGTTTATGGAAAATCTCCACAACTGTCACTAATAAATTTATGATTCAATATTTAATTGTTTAAGAGAAAGGGGACATAGACTTATGAAAGGTAAATTTACTTAGGAATAAATAGTGTAGCTTTAAAAAGGAAGGCCAAAGATTTCATATGTTAAGAAATCTATTCTGCCATCTCCTATGTGGCACATAACTTTAGTTTTTTCTTACATTACAGAACAGAGGTGAGTTAGAGGTCTCTTTCATATAAATTATATAATATCTGCTCTTTAGGACTCCGATCCTGCAATGAATTCTTTGTGGGCTGTGTCCAAGTAAAGTCTGCTTGATTTATATAAGATTCTATGTGAGCATAAGGATTCATCCATGAAGTACAGATTGCAGGACTGGAGGAAGTTAGGTGAGCACAGGGAGAGTGTACATCAACCAGACAAAATGGGAAAGGAACAAAGTGGGATAAGTGACAACTTAAATATAGTGTCCCACCATTGATAACTGTCACAGTTTTATTGTGGATCTTGTGTTTTGGCTATTTGGCATTTTACTTAAAACTCCATGTCACAGTGAGCTGGCCTAGAGGGGATCGGACACCAGTCTCTCTGTGACAGCTCTGCTAAGGAGGATGAACCAACCCAGGTTCACTTGTTGATAGTTCATTGTCTAAGTAGTTGGGAGGCAGTTTAATAAGATAAGGAGCACCTGAGCATAATAAAGACTTGTTAGTGCTCAGTCAGGGGGTCCTGGAACAGAGGAAGGCAGGGGCATTACCAGGACTTATTTTCTGGCAGGGCCTGTGGCTGATTCGGATGGTCCTGACAGAAAAACAAGCACTTCTGGCTTCCGGTCAAGTGACCAGAAGCCGGAAGTTCAGGAAAGCGACCGTCCAAGAAATTAAGCTGCCCAATGCTCCAGTTGCCAAGGTAGCTTAAACAGAGCGTTGGGAGCAGCTTGTTCTGCTGACAACGCTCCGCTTAAGCTACCTTGGCAACTGGAACATCGGGCTCCTTAGTGATTCTCGGCCAGTTGCTTTTCTGAACTTCCTGCTTCTGGCCACGTGACCGGAAGCAGGAAGTTCAGGAAAGCAACTGGCTGAGAAATTAAGCTGCCTGCTCCAGTTGCCAAGGTAGCAAGTTAAGCAGAGCGTTGGAAGCAGAAGCAACCAGTTGGGTGGACTATGCCCATAACTACGCCTTGGAGGAGGGACCTGAGGAGAGAGGCTCCTCAGGGGAACTAGTTAGGAAGTGGTATCTCCTTGAAGAGCAGAGGCTCATGGAGAGAAGAAACAGGCCCAGAGAGAAAGTGCTGCCAGGCAATGGACTGGAGCAGCCCAGAAGAACAAACCAGATGTGGAACCTTCTGAAATGCCGCTAGGGACTGCTCTAGCAAAGAGCAGTGCAGTTTCGGGGATAAATTGGTATCCGGCTGAACGCTTAGCAGAGGCCCAAACTCTAGGTAGGAAATTCAGCCTGAGAGTGGTCCAAGGCTAGAGGAGTGAGACATAAGACTGATTAACACAGGCACAGAATTTCTGGGGGAATAGCTGACTGTTTTCGCATTCTCCTTTTCTGTTCAATAGATGAGAACTTCTGAAGAGGGGGCTCTATAAAATAGAATGGCCAGTCTGGGCTGCTTTCTACTCTGGCTGTGGGGAAACTGAGGCAGTGCTGGGCCTGACCACAGGGGCACTCCAAAGTGACTTCCATGCTATTATACCCAAGGTCCTGGAGCCAAGTGACTACATGTAGGCTGGCTAAAAATCAGGATTTCCAGTTTGCAAGAAATTGAGACATTTTGAAATTTTTCATGAACCAGAAATTTAAGAAAAATATTGTCAGAAACACCAAAGGAAGATGAGGAGCCAGCTGTCTGGGAGGCTTGAAGCTATGGGGTCTCTGGCCTCAGGGCAGGCCGTTTGGCAGAGCTGCAGACCTTGGCAGCCCATCCAAGTTTTCCAGGCTCCTTGCTGAGGAGCAAGCAGCCAAGCCCAAATTAGAGTCGGGGCATCCCAGGCTTCTGGGCTCCCTGCCATGTAACTGGGAGCCTGGAAGTCCTGAGAGCCCCAGCACCCATCAGGTGTCCCAGGGCTTTAAGTCTCCTGGTCCACAGCAGGGAGCCTGGACATTTTGGCATGCTGGGGCTGCACAGCATCACGCCAGGTGCACTGAGAGGGTTCCATCCCACCTGAGATTTGGCGAGAGTTTGTCACACACAACTCACTTTTGTGAGACGTTTCGGATTCAACAAACAGGCATTTCCTGATTAAACACTAATTACATGAGAATCTTAACTTTTTTTCTTTTTTTTTTAAGTAAATTTCTAGTCAATTTGGTTTCAGAGAGGTGCTTGAAAATGTGACCTAAGCATTCTATAAGGCTCAAAAACCAGAAACAAAAATAACCCCAAATTTACTATTATATTAAATCTCATGATTTTGGAGTTCCTGGCTCTTGATTTTTGAATATTTCATCTTGGCAATACTGGTTTCCTTTTCCGTAAAGCAATATGAGATTAGAAGGGGTGGGGCGGGAAGTACTTGAAGTGAAATGTCTCTCTGAACAGGTTTACTTTCTGCATTATGCCATGTGTTGCAAGAGGAACTCCTTGGGTTTTCCCTAACATTGAGCAATCCCCCTAGATTTCTCTCTGAACTCCTACCCAATTATATGATATTCATACATCTAACACAACAGTCATTCACACATTTCTAATAGAAAAACAAATACAAAATAATATCTTCCTTACGTGGTGTTTTTTTCTTTTAATAATTGTTTTCTCAGAACTATTAAATTGTGCCTTAATTCCTAATTCCCTCTGGGTATGGATTCCTAGAAGGATTAACTGTAACTGAACTAACAATGAAAAAGCTACTAAAGAGTTAAAATATTAGGGGAAAATGTCTGCGTTTAAAATATTTCTGTAATTTCATCATCTAAATTAAGTAAACCTCTCAGTATGCATCTATTCTGTGCTTTTGTATCAGAAGAGATGCTGGTCAGGATTTCCCCTTATTCTTCTAGCTGTACTACCCATTTTATATGGGATGGGGCAGAAAAGGGATGGGGAAAGGAAATGCTGAAATATATTTTAATAAAGAAAATAAGGAAACTGTGTTTTAAAAAATAAATATGGGGCTAGATTTTTGCTAGATCTGACATGACTACACAGGGAAGCAGGAGTAGGACTCCACTGCACAGTCTTCCCCTCATCTCTGGTTCAGACTGCAAGCTCTGTGCAATCCACTGCTTCCTGACGTCTCACTAACCCCACAGCCAGGTAGGCGCAAAGGGACAGAGAATAGGCGGATCTTTGACTCTGTGCACACCTCCAACGTGCTAGCCAGCAGAGTGGAAGCTAGAAAGGATGGAAAGAAAGACTACCTTGTGAGGGGCTGTAGCAGATTATTTCTTTGGAGCAAAGAGCAGAGAAGATAAGGAATTGTGACTCTAAATCCTAGTTCTTTCCCTGGGCTTGCCCTTTATACAAGGATGTGCCTAAAGGTACAGTCTAACTCAAATAATGAAGTCAAAATTAATCAATTGCTAGTCAGATGAGACATACCCACATAGCAGTCATCCATATAAAACATCCCCATACTATTACCTAGCAATTTGAACCTGGGTTAGCGTTAGTGGGTAGGGGAAGAGGATCAGTCTTCTCTCTCACTGCCCTTATGAAAACAAAGATGTTCACACTTTAAAAAAGGTCTGTTTTACACATTTTCTGTGATGGTGCAGAGTGAAACCGCCAGCAGTAAAACTTTTCTCTGAAAGAGAAAGAGTGTATGTGAATGTAATAGAAGGACGTTTTGTACTTGCAATGAATTACCTATGATACAGGAAGGACTTTACCACTTATACAGAAGGGAATCCTCAGTTACTATATTTGAAATTTCAGATGTCTTATACATCCACAAAATCCTTCCCAACATTATTGGGCTCCTGTGTAATTCTGATATCTAAAAAAATATGGGGCTGGTGAATAGTTCTGCAGTATAATTCCTAACTTATCAATATAAAGATGTTTGTTTCCATTTGGATAATACGAACACTTCTATATGGATCACATCATTCTAAACTGAATGAACAATAGGAGATCTGAAAGACACAAGATTCTTGTTGATAACTAAAAAAGATCAGAAAATATCCTTTAAAATACAGATCACCAATGACAATTACATAAACGGAACATCGTTTTTGCATTCACTAAGCCTAAAATGAGCAATTTCCTAAATTGAGCTGTGAGGTGGCAGCAAATTAAAAATGCTGTGATGCTTGTCCCTGAAAAAAAGGTATTTATGCTGAAATATAAGTTCTACCTTGTCACAACTAGAACATTTATAAAATTTTCTAGATGTTCAGGTGCAACAAATAAGCAGTTAGAAAGGAGGTGTAATTTTAACATTAACCTTGTAACTACACATAATCTCGCCACTACTGAATGCATAATAAATTGTGTCTCACAATGAGAAACTTCTATATTATGCTACACTGGTGCTAGATAAATGCAGAGGACTTCAATATCAATAGTGTATATATATATAGTGTATATATATATATATATATTCTCCTACATGGCTTGATCACCAGTAAGGTTTTTTGTATATAGTGTAGTATATATAAAAAACCTTACTGCTGATCAAGCCATGTAAGAGAATTAAACACAATTACAGGGATGGATTTTAAAATCAGCTGGCTGTAATAATTAACTTTTAAGGAAGAAATGAATAAATAAAAAGGAGAGTCAGGAGGAAGGTGTAGAAAGACTTATTTAACCTCCCCTCCAAATACCAAGCATTCACTTGGGTCCAGTACAATATTAAGTGACAACATGCCATATAACACACAAGGCAGGGTTGGCTCTCTTCAGCATAGTTCCTAAGATTCATCCCACCTCTGAATTCTCTCTCCCTTCCCAGAGGTATGGGGTGGAGAGGATGCCTATGAGTGCTACTTCAGTTTGCAAAGACTTAATCTATGTTTACACTTGCCGTCAAATTCAACGGCAGTCGACAGGAGATACACAAGCTACGTAGAATATCTTGCATATCTTCCGTCGACTTCTTAACTCCTATTTACCGTGGTGTCTTAAACTTGCTGCGCCGACGGGAAATGCAGTCCCGTCGACGCAGCATTACTCCACCTGGCGGAGGTGGATTAATAGTGTCGATTTCTGGGTCGATTGAGCGGGTCTCCACTTCCACTCAGTCGACCTGGACAAATTAATCTGACGGCAGCGAATTCGTCACCGTCAGTCTAGACATAGCCTTAAGGTCTTCTCTCTTGTCCCTGCAAGCAAAACATGTCCACAAGCCATTTTCCATATTCGTAGTGACCTTGGAGGCTGGCCTTTTCATTCTCTTACATGCACTGTACAATGGCCACAAGTTACATTTAACTACATATTGCCCTATTAACTTCCTTACTTTTACATTCCTGTCCTTTCTCTCTTTAAGGTAAATGGTGCTATGAAAAAGGCAAATGAAACAAAAGCTTGAGGACACCTTGCCAAATAATTCCAGAGACAGAAATTCCTTTCTGATGCCCAAAAAACCAAGCAATAGTAGCAGTCCCCAATACAGTTCAAGCCACACTTTAGCTATAGAACAGGGACTGTGGGGCAGGAACATCAGGAAGGGGACCACTGGATACCCAGGAGAGTGTTAAACAAGGGACAGCGTGCAAGAGCCAGTCGGTTCACTCGATGTCTCCCCCTGCACTCCCCGATTTGGCCAATGTGTGGCAGAAGGAGGCAGAGAAAGCACTCCCTTTCCCAGTCATGTTTTCTTGCGCTTCGGATGGGGGAGGGATAACAGGAAGGAGAAAATGCCCCGACACAGCCAAAATTATCTTCTCACCTCAGGACCCAAGGAAAGGCCATTCACCCACTGGTCCGATCAAATTTTTTTGCTGCTGAAAATGGGGAAGATATTTTCATTCTAATTTTTAAAAAATATATTTTTTTATCTTTTACAAAACTTTGAAAATGAGGTATTATTTCATAGACAGAGTTAACACTGCAAGAGGAAGGGAAGTGTTTTAAGAGGGTATATTATTCTCCCCTCTCCAAACCGACTCCATTACTGTTTGATTTGATCTGTGATCATCATACTAACAGTAATTTTAACTTTACAGTAATTACATGAATTACTTGCAGAATTGCTGCAAACGACCTTATATAAACTGTGTAGTAATTACTTACCTTCATTAGAAATAGTTACAACTATTGCTACCACTGTCCTGTTACCCACAGGCCTGATTCAGTAAAAATAATAAGTCTGATTTCCATGCTATACAAATAATATAAATTCCATTTTTTGACACTTACATCCCAAATCAACTTTTTTTTCCCTCTCTTTGTGATTAACCCAGGGCTTCACTGTATGTTAGTATCTAAGGTAGAGAAGAAGTAAATATAGCAATTATTATACAGAATAATAGAATAAAAAATAAGAACCCAATTTCCATTCAATTGGTTTCCAGGCTACCTGTACAACAAGATATTTCTGTGAATAACTAGCAAAGTGTGCAGTCTGGTTTTCATGGCTTTGCATGCTTCCTAATAAGACAGTTGGTGACAGATTTTGAGGAGCTTCTTTATTTTTCAGTGGGATTTAAATTGCACCGATTTTTAGCAATGTGAGCTCATGTACGTTCAATATAAAATATTAGCTAACAAAGAGCAAACTTGCCAAAAAGTCAATGAAAAACATTTCTTTACCTTCTAAAAGGAATCTCATTCACCCATTAAAGCCACCCCCTCAATCAAAAGCCTGAACGAATAGATGAATCTTTCATCATTCTCTGAAGGTCAATAAACTGAGCTTGGTCAGAACACTGGGGGAGAAGCTAAATCCAGAGTCAAAGACCACTCACTGAGAACACCTTTCGTTTCCACCATACAATTCTAGGTACTGTGAGCAAGAGCATTTTAGTTTATTTCAATTGCTGAGATGATACATAAAAGAGAGGTAGTTATGATAGCCATGACCCAAACCAAGCCAGTCTGTATAGATGAAATCCACCCGTTGAAATGCATGGAAAAACAAATACCCAGAAATAAATTGGTAGCCAGTGCAATCTACAAAGCATGGGTGTGATACAAGGTATAGCATAAAAATCTCTTCTGATTTAATGGGCTTTCTCATTCTGCTCTACGTGTAGTTTGAGTGGTCTTCAAAAGTAATACATTGAGGTAATTCAGCCTGGTGGTGACAAAATGAACAGGTAATTGTGGTGAAGTGTACATCTGAGAAGAGAGCTCACACCCTCCCAACCAAGATGCAGATAAGCATGTGAAGGGAAAGTGCTCATGTTCTGCTCTTACCCATATTTTGCAGTCTTTCACTGCAAGCTAACAACATTTTGTGATGGAAATTTCTGTACTTTCTTGCAAAATGTATGAGTGAAGGACAATACTTAACAGCACATCTATAACTTTTGTGGGCCAAACACAGACACTATACTCACACAGTCCTTACCATAAATACAGCATATAAGAGATCCTTTATCCCAAGCTGCATCACTGAGATGCTCAGCATAGCTCACAGTTGATGGACAGGGCCAGGGTGGCTTTAAGCCACCATTACAACTCTCCAATAATGGGGTTAATTAGAGTCCAGGACAGTCCCAGTCATCTATTAGAGAAACCTCAAGGATTCTCTGAATTATGTCGATGACCCCTAAGAGACTGGTGAAGCTGAGGCGTAGGGACAATCCTTTCTTCTAGTCAGGCCCTCCAATCTCCTTCCCATCACAGGTAAGGAGAAAGGGTAACAAAGGAACTGCCATGATGATGCTATGCTACTTGGGGATTCATCCATGCAGAGTGAATCTTCAAGTGGCCAGTTCTGTTGCCTTTTATGTTGCTTAGGGGCACAGAGCAACTTGAGCAGTCACAAGTATCTGTCCCTGTGTTGTTTGTTAGAGTGGTTATTCAGCCAAAAAATTGGTTTTTGCCCATTCAAACTACATTTTAAACTAGGTAAATGTTGGTAATTAAACAATGCTAGTTAATAAGTGGGTGGAACTAATTAAAGATTGTCTTCACTGATTGAAGTTAGTGGTCCAGATTCTGCCCTACCTCTCAACCTGTTGCAATCCCATTGATTTCAGTTTGGTTCCTTTAGTTTGATTTCATTTTTGTTTTAAAAGAATATTAATGGTTGCATCCTTTAGTGTGATTGGATATAATTTTCTATTTCCATTACGTTTTTGATTAAGCAGTACTTCTGAAAAGCTGAGTGAACTTTGAATGTATTGAGTCATGTTTGTATATCATGAAATTGATTCTACAGACAATGAAAATCTCTTCTAAAAGTTTCTTTAATACTGTAGTTGTTTTTCAAACAGGAGTTACAGTTGGTCTTTGTAGTTTGCTTTCTTTGATCTTTGAACAAGTGTTTTAAGAAATAGTATAATATTAAAATTGGTGATTTTTTTTAATTGACTGTTTGTAGCATAAGAGAAAAGCAGCAAAATTAATTGGATGCCAATAGAGGTAACATGAAATTGTTTTACTATATGTTGATTGATAGTGCTCGAAAAACTGCATCACCTTTTTGTTGGCGTTAATCCATTAATAACATTGAGTTCATTATATGAAACTCTTACTTTGTTATATTAGTGGGGCTCTCTTTCATTTTATAGCTGGCTTAAGTCCTGCTGAGATTCAGCAGTTATGGAAAGAAGTGACTGGAGTTCACAGTATGGAAGACAATGGCATTAAACATGGAGGGCTAGACCTCACTACTAACAATTCCTCCTCTACTACCTCCTCCACCAGTTCCAAAGCATCACCACCAATAACTCATCATTCCATAGTGAATGGACAGTCTTCGGTTCTAAATGCAAGGCGAGACAGGTAATCCTGATGAGATTTCTACTATGCTTATCATCCGACATAAAACTTTGCTTTCGTTATAATTATGATCATGGAATAAAGACAGACAGACATTATTTCACATCATGAGTTGCATTATTTGTAAGTTTCTTCACTACAAAATCAGAAAAAACAGAGAACATTGAAGGTTGATTAAATAACCATAACTTCTCCAGTTTGTTTAATCATACGGCATGATTTTCACCAAACGCCTCTAATTTTGCAAGTGCAACTTTGAGTTCCCCAAATAATGGGCCTTCAGTTTTGCACCATAGTGAACTTTTGGTACTATTGATGACAGTTAGACATCCAATCGGTAATTTGAATGTGCTGGCTGGTACTTGTAGATGTAGATTTGTGGATGCTTTATGGGCCAACAACTACATTCTCAAAATTAGAAGTCAAGTTAAGGCCTACAGTATTAAATTGGTCTTTTAACAGAAAGTGTAAGCAGGATATCTAACAGATTGAAGATATAATTCAGTTTAAAGAGTTCACACACACTGCTAAGTTAGATTTGTACTGTTTTAAAAAATTATACTTGACCCTGTCTACACTTAACTCCGAGATTCGTCGGCAGTCAACGGGAGTTACGCAAGCTACACAAAAAACTTGTGTAACTCCCGTCGACTTCTCTGCTTCTCTTCTGTGCACCGTCTTCACTGCATGGCGCCGCAGCGCTATGCCACTTGTGAAGGTGGTCTTAGTACATCGATTTCTGGATCGACTGAGCGGGTTGTCACTGACCGCTCAGTCGATCCAGAGAAATCAATCTGATGGCGGCGACTTTGCCGCTGTCAGTGTAGCCAGAGCCCTTGATATTTTTGAGGAAAGAACTAAAGAAGAAATAACACTGAAGGCTAAATTTTACTCTTATGTGCACTGAAGTAATTCCATTGATTTAATTCATTGGAGTCATTCCAGTAGTTACTGTAAATTGTGACATTGTAACAGAGCAGAATTTGGCCCTAACTGTTAACATTAAAAATATGCCTTTTCAGGCTGAGCGTACAGATATTCTTGGCTCTTCCTTGTTACTTTTCAGCACTTTAAATGGCTGATACTGATGTTCTCTTACGTAAGGTAAATTTAAACTTGGCTATAACAAACTCTAAGTAGTAAACAATTGTATTTTCAAAGAAACATCCCCATTAGTTATGGTAACTTTTAAAATAGAAGACTATCGTTTGATAATGTCTGGGATCTTCATCTGAGTATCAGAGCAGTTTTCTATTAGCTTTATTATGTCAAAAATGAAACATCTCTCGATACTTTTATGCTGTTATTTTAATTAAGATTAATTTGATGATTATATGTTGGAGAAGTTGGTTGATTCCTTTAGAATCTGTATCTAATATTAATCTCTGTGGGGGGTAAAAACATAAAACCTCTTCGATAATTACATAAGGATAAAACTATTGCAGACTTTTATAAAATGAAATGGAATATGGACTTGTTTTTTTTGAAACCTAGAACAGTTAATGGAAACAATGTTTGTAAAGGGAAATAATGTACGTTACCTTAATATATATAAAAATAATATATATATATAAAAACCCAGAAAATCCAAAATCCAAAAGTAACATTGACATTATTCATAAGTTCCTGCTGTCCATCTTAAATATTTCTTTTCAGAATTGATCATTTCCGACTGTATTTTTTATTTATAGGTAAAATGTTACACTAAGGTCATATGGCAGAATTAGCATATGATATTATACAGTCATCTTATTTTTTCATCCTTTATTAACAGTCATCTTTGGCTCTATTTCTTCTCTAATTGGAACATCATCTAGCCTTGGCAGTTGAACTATTCAATAGAACGATTAAATTTTTCTGACTGCTCTGAGCTGAATTGACCTGTTTTGACCTCTTTGTCACTGATCGTAACCTGACAGGCGCTAGCAGCCTCCAACGATTATGGCTTTTGAGATGAATCTGATGCCGTATTCTTTTGCTACAGCTCGTCACATGAGGAGACTGGGGCCTCTCATACTCTCTATGGCCATGGAGTTTGCAAATGGCCTGGCTGTGAAAGCATTTGTGAAGATTTTGGACAGTTTTTAAAGTAGGTTGATTTTTATTCTTTGGGTAAAGGGGTTGTTTAAGGCAAAGGAATGATAAAGATGGCAAGTAAAGTTCTGATATGCTTTACAGTAGAATTTATTTGTACAGTTTGAGCAACTGGATAATCAAGGCCATCTGCAGACGGTCAAATTGTTATCCTTTCTTTCATGTAGAACACTTTTGCAGGCCTTTCTAAAGCACATTGTTTAATCCTGTTGTTATGCCTTTACGGAAATGGAGTCTCAGAAAATTTGAAGAGATGCTTTCGATTGTATGTTTGATAGCAAAGGTATGTGAAACTACATTGTAAATTCTGATAGTTTGAATATAAGCATATAGGTACATATCATGTGGGCATCTATGTGCAAACAGGATTTATGTGTGTGAAATATATAACAATGCACACACCATGTTAATGTACCAGATGTGGCCATTTAACCCTTCTTTGGTAACTTTAGTGTATTGCTTTTTCTCTTGCATGTGCACAAGATGCATAGAACTAAAAATACTTGAAGGGGTAGGTTTACATCTTCAAGTATTAATCATTAATGAGAAAAGTTTCCAGTTGCCATTGTTAGTTTTATAAATAGCTGCCTAAGTCTGAATGTTTAGAAAATAGATTACATATCTCTCTAACAGCTTAAAAGTACAATAGGGTTTTTTTCTGATTTATCCATTTCCTGGCAATTCTGTGTTCCATGATATTTGCCACAGAAATGCTGAGCCATTACATGTATTATGTTTACAGTGTGGACTGGGTTTTGTCAGAAAACTCATATTGTTTTTGGCATGCAACCGATCTTAATAGAAAGCTACAGATAGGTTTATATAGATGAGTAACTTCATGGGCTGAGACTCTTACGTTGTCATGGTGCAGCTAACAGGGTGAATGAACTATTTCATGCTTCATCAACAATTAAGTTAATTAGCTCATTTGAAATTGCACTGCTTTGTTGCCAGGATGTTGGCAGAAACATCAAAAAGATGTGTTTACAAATGGTAGACTACAGGGTATATAGCAAAAGCACCTTAACGACAAGGCACAAGAACTCAGTATCATAATAACTTTATAACAGAATTACAGTGATATTTTTTGCAATGTATTTTAACTCCTTCCTTCATTCTTCTTACAGTTTTACAGTTGCAGTGAAATAACTGATATTAACTTCCAAAGCGTACTTTATATTTTCTCTCACTCTTGGTGAATGACTATTTATGAATACTTCACAGCGTAATTTCAAAAGCATTTTGTGCTATTATATAAAAATGAATTTGCTATATACCATATCTGTTTGTAGATTTAAGAAGTTACTTGTTTGAAGGATATTTATAAACTTCTGAAAATGATTCCATGTAAAAAATAACTATATACTTCACATATTTTTGTAAGCATTATTGATACTAAGAATTTTAAGCAAATTAACTCAAGCCTTTTCCTCTCCAGGAAAAACAAATTTTTATAAATACTTCCATCCTTCTAGGCTATAGTGATGTTAATTCTTGGCCACCTCTTTCACAGTCATTCTGTTAGGTCTCTTGTTATAATCCACAGTCACTAAAGCCGTTTTGATTAACACTGTAGTGCTGGGTTTACAATTGCTCCTGGAAGATGTGGAAGAGACTTATAGCTTCCTGATCATTCTTGTGTAGAGCCAATCAGAGTTTACAGCAGTTCCATCACTTTTATCCCATACTGCAACAGAAAAACATTTGAGAACAAGTTATTTTATTTTTTTCCATTAAATTGTAACTTTTGCTCTTCTAAAGCAAATAAGAAATCTTTGTTGAGGAATAGATGCAGTTGTTTGTGAAATTGAAATATTCAAACATTTTGCATTAGTATTAAAATGTGAATCAATATGTAACCTTGGATTAGCTTCCTTAGTACCGTTCCATGTTCACACTAATGCAAAATCCCCATTACAATTAAAAAACATTTTATTTCAATTAAATATCAACTTTTATTCCAAAGATTGACCATTTTTCCAATCCATTAACTTTATAGGGGACGACAGGACTAATAGCTGTAGTTATCAAGGCCTTGCTCTTAAGTGTAATCTTTGTTACAACGTTGTAGGTTCTCTGACGTGAAACAGTCTGATACCTGTGTTAATAGAGTTAATGCAAGTATACTGTACTAAAATGAAATATTAATAGAGCAACTACCCCAACCAGTAGTGTGTGTTTCTATAATATGCTTATGACAAGTTTGAAGAGCTCCTGGTTTATGAAGTGAACTCTAACTTCTTGTGCTCAGAATACAGTTCACCTAGAAGCTTGTGGGTTTAAAAAAAACCCAGCTGTGCAGAGGCATCTGAGAAGGAGGATTAAGACAGAAAACACAGTGGCTTTGCTTCACTTTTGTAATAATGGAAAGGATTTGGGGTGAAGTGAAGAATAACTTACAGTAAATGACTGATAGTGATGAAAGGTTTTTTCACCTTCCTTTTTTTTATCCAATATTCAGTGTTTTCATTTTTAGAGTAATTTAAGATAATTATCTTTCTTGTTTTTTTGAGATATACAGATGCAGAAAGAAGTTAGACTTTGCATGCAGTGGAACAGATTAATAATATTTGAAACGTTTATGCTATACGTATTGGGAAACATAATATCATATCTTTCCTTTGATATCCTTTAACCCTGGATACCAAACCATAGTTTATATTTTATGGAGCAGTTTTCAGTCCTGATGAAATGGTGTTAGATTACAATTGTTCATGTGCACACAATCAGTTCTACTGACTATTTTGCAAAAAAAAAAACTGCTTTTAGTTCAAGACAAACTTCTCATCTGTCTTTACATTTTAAAAAGATTATTAACATAACTGCAAGGAAGACGACAAGAGTTAAACAAAATACTAGACATGGAAGAAAGGAGATTAAAAGAGTGCCAAAAATGTTTATGAAAATTTTGGAATTTTACTATAAAACAGGTGTTGACAGAAACTAACCATTTTTCTAGTCACTAAGTAAGGAGCCCAGTAGATCACTAAAAGCATTTAATAGTAGTTCTTCATTACTGTCTTATAAATGTCAGGATGTAATAACATATGACAAAACTTCAGTGTATTTTGTCTGCAAAATTAATTATCATTCCATTGGTCCTAAGTCAGTTTGAGTGTAGATGGATTTGACTTTTAGAGCTTAAACCAAAAGGTTTACAATATAACATTCCAGCCAGCAGACAAGTGTTCTTTAACCTGCATGCAGCAGACGCCAGCAAACAAAACACCATCTACAGTACAAAGACGGGTAATGTTTTCCTCTATAGAGACAGAATTGTTAGTGTCGTGGAAAAAATCATGCTATAGAAGATAGACCAGTTTGCCAACAGGAGAGATTACATTTATTATCAGAGGCATGTGAGCACATTTGAAAGACTACAAAGAATATTGACCAAACATCATGGAAAGCATAATAAAAATAAAACCAAGAGAAGAAACTGTTTA
>NW_027132773.1:18110000-18115000 GCF_026122565.2 Emydura macquarii macquarii
ACTTAATGGTAAAGATCCTGGACAACACAGTCGGAAAAATTACTTTCATAATATAAACATTGGTTAAAATGCTTTTGAAAGAATTTTCCTTTGACTTCTGTAGTATAAAATAACCATGCCCTATGAACGTACGTTCTCCTTTAAAAAAAAAAAAAGAGTGTGAGTGAATTTTAGCGCTCATTAAAGTGAGGCTCATAATAGTACTGGCTGGAACTGAACACAGGGCAGACAGGTTCTGTGTATATTCCCCCATATTGCTCTGCCAGCGCTCCTCCCTCCTGACCTATAGCACTGCTATTTTAGTCATGGGCTTCTTCTGAGCAGAGACTGACAAGAGTGCTAAGTTACACAGAGGTTAATTGATATAGGTAAACGTCCACTAGAAACTTTACTGAAGGCATATCTGTTCTCACCTACAAAGCTACAGTATCTTTTGCGTTACAGAAGCCAGATCTCTGTCTGCAAAATCCGAGTGCATTTTGACCCATTTCAAAATCTATCCCACTGAATTTTCAAGCTTTTTAATCTCTTGTCTGTTTTAAGACAGTCATATTATTTATATTAATTATCATTAATGCTTTTTAATTACAGTGGCATTACTTATATTAATACTTTCTTATACAAATGTGCATAGTTAATAACTGTTTAATATGTTGCCATTGTAACCAGTGCAAAAATCTCCTTATTTTTTCAACCATTGAATAAACTATAAAATCATGAAATAAGTTGCCTTTATTTTGCTGCTTTCATCTCAGCTCCCACTTTCAGACCAATAATACATCTCAGCTGGGACTCCTCCTAACATTCCAAACCTCAGGATGTTTTCTTAGAACTCGATCTGCATAGCAAGAAACAAAACACATACTTTGGATATATTCCTGGCCTTCCAGGGGTACAAAATTTATTTCTAGTCCTGGCAGGTTTAAAAATATTGGACCCTAAATCTGGAGCAGAAAAGATATTTTAGAGATTTTAAAAATGTATTAGACCTAATTTTACTGTCACTACACTGCCTGAACATTCATGATAAATAAAGAAACTAGGCTTCACAGGCAGAGGGATAAGAAAAAAATCATCCTAATGAAAATGTTCAAACTCTTATCACTTTCCTAAAATAATTGTTCTCTAAAATACAAAACATAAACCACTACATGATGGACATGACATAAAGGTTATGTTGGCACCCATTAGTATCAGGAGATTACTGTGTAACCCTCAACACGTCCTGTAGTCTCCCAGGTTACTATGTAATAATACTGAAATTGCTTTTATACTGGACTTCCTTCCTCCACATTGCACATCGCTGTTACATGATAAGTTCCTTAGGGCCGGGACTCTGTCTCTGGTCTGTAAAGTGTCATGCAGACATGCAGTGCTGTAATAATGAATATGTAACAATGAGTATGCAGTCATCTCAAGCTGGTGTGTGGTGGTACACACTGACAACCACCCTCTATCCACTCTCTTTTTCACATTTTTATTTTAAAATTTACACAGATATGCATTAGGTTTAGAATTACTCTATCCGCTTTATCTAGAAACTTGTAAATATCTCAACTTTGTAATGAATTACCTTAAAATATGTTAAAAATGAATATTGTGTTAATAAATCACATACATTGTAAGAATACAGACATGCCTGTGTAATGAAGAGAATGTTGTTAAATGTATTAATTAACTGGTTATATATATATATATATATATATATATATATATATATATATATATATATCCTAATTTAAAAATCAGTGAAAATGAATCCCCCATAAAAGAAATAAGTCTATTTGACAATTGGTTCTTTCTGATGAACACATCTGGTTGGTGAAGTGAAGTTATTCTTTTAAAAAAAAAATATTACAAAACAAAATAGCACATTCTAAATACACTGAGTCTTATTTGTAAAGCTCCATGTTACATTGATGAGGCTGCAAAAAAGCTGGGTGGATGCAGCTTAAACCTAAGGGCCACAAGCTTTATGGCCTTAGGTGAAAGGAGGTAGGTAGGGTGTCAGTGAATACATTTTTGGGGAAACTTCAGCTTATTGCAAATAATGCTCTCTGATATTTAAACTGTTCAATTTAGGTTCACGCAAAACTGCTTTATCTAAAACTGAATGAAAAATGTCACACTTTTTTCTTTTCCCCATGCCTCTTGCACTAACAGTAAAACCCTCTGTGTCAAATCTCACTCATATGCAAATCCCATTGTCAGCATTAAAAAAATTGTGATTTCTACCCTTGTTTTTAAGCTAAAGATTCAGTAATAACAAAGAGCTGAGCTGAGGGTGTAATGCAATATCCTTTGCTTTTTCATTGTTTGTTCACTAAGAGGCAAATCCTGCAGAAGAATCAAGCAGCTGTGTTGTACAATGAGAGTTATGCAGAAGAAAGGGGAGAGGGAGTTATCTTCCCCCCAGCGCATAGGTGGTAGTATCTGTGGCCACGATTCTGCACAGTAGTTCCTGCAGCTCTTGCACCCTGGTCTGCTGGGGAAATGGCCAATGAATCCACATTTTTGCAGAACCAATGCCCCTTTTTCCATTTCCTCCTTGTCCTGCTCCCCAAACCTTTTCTACAGTGCTGTGAAAGGAGAAAACTCACAATATGCAGCTGATCTGCTATAAACAGGGCCTTCCATAATCCTGGAGGGAGGGGCTAATTATGTCTTGTGCAGTGGTGCCACATATGTGTCTAAGAGACACAATTTCCTGTCCCTAGCCTGGGCCCATCTTACTGGCTGCCTCGTGGTCACTCTGTGCTCTTTCCCTGATAAAGGAAATTTGGTTTCGGATATGCATAATTGTTGGTCCAATAGTCACATCCTGGACTCTCCTCCAAGAGGCTGTCAGGGGAATCGCTCTGCAGGGCATACAAAGTGTGCAATTGCCCTTTGCCATTGCCTCACCCTTCCCTGCTCATCCTTGATTGTGGAACTTCATCAGTTCCATTGTGTTCCGAGACTTCTTTGGGGGGTTGTTAGTGAGGTTCTGCTGCTGTTTGCTGGTCCTTAGTATTTGTAATGCCAGATTTAAAAAAGAAAAGAAAAGAAAGAAGAGCCGATAAAGAAAGCGTCATGAGGGCTGCACTAATTCAGGACAGCCTGAAGGAGACGCTGCAGCAGCTCAGGATCAAAGGATATAGTGGCCAGCAGCAGTGTATGGAAGTAGTGTAGAAATCACTATATTGGCTCTGTGCCACTCAAGGATCCCTTTCACAGGAGAAATCTGTTGGTAGACAGCTAGTCTGGCTTAAGGGTTGCTTTGTGCTGGCAGATCTGTGCAGTTTGAGCACACTGGAGAGTTGGGCCCCTAGCATTTATCAGCTGGGACCACTTTAAGGATCAAAATAAAAATTTCGCAGCATGGATAGTTATCTTACATAGTTTTATATTAGGCATGTTCAATTTAGCTCTTTTTGCAAAACTTCCGTTGACATTAATGAGAGTCCCATCCACAGAATGAGCAAATTTGATTAATAAAGAAATTATGCTCATCGTAATCCTGTATTTTATTAGTATTTTCTTTCTTTACTAGGCACCTTAACAATGAACATGCATTGGATGACAGAAGCACCGCTCAGTGTCGGGTGCAAATGCAAGTGGTTCAGCAGTTAGAAATACAGGTTTGTTACATGGTTATACTATCTATTTATTTTTGATTTTCTTTAAATCACCTATCTCAGTGATTCTAGGACAAAAGGCCTGTGTTTCTTGATTCTGATTTATTGATGTTCCTAAAAAGGTCTTAGCATGTTTCTGAGTCTTCATGAAAACCTTTCATTTCACGTTTTCAAACTAATAGCAATTTTCTGAAGTCAGCATCGTCTAGTGGATTAAGCCTAATCTCAGCTCTGACAATAACTTCTTGTGTGGCCTCGGGCAAGTCACTTACCCTATTTCATATCTCAGTTTTCCCATCTATACATTGGTTACCAACATACTTGTGAGGTAGTTAATATTGAGGGAATTACTTAGTTAATGTGTGTGTTAAGCACTGTGTAAATGCTAAATATTATAACAAATCCCTGGCAACTCTGGGTTTATCAGTTGCTGTTCTGTTTTATACCAGGCACCAGAATAGCTTCACTATGGTTAAGGCGCTTAGCCCACCATGCACAGTCTCTTAGCACTTAAGCTTCTGGAGAGTCTTCATCAACAATAGTAGAGAGCCTGTGATACTCAGCTGACTCTGTCCAGGAGGAAGCATTGGCATACATATATTTGAATCCCATCTTCTAGTCCTGGCACAGGCAAACCTCCCTTTGGGGTCATCACAAAGGCAGAACCAGTATTTAAAGTTGTTGAGATAGATCTTCAGCTGTAGTCAAGGAGTGATCACGGGGATCCGCCCCATCCTACAGCCACTCTGTGCTGCTCCTATCTTCTGACACAGAGGTAGTGTGAACTGAAAGACTTGAGAAGCCACTACAGCAACCAGAGATCACCAGCATTCAGGGACAGTCGCAGCCAAACTACTTATCCCTCAGCCATGCCACCACCATGGGCTGCAAGTAAAGGGGTGGCATAGTTGCCACCAGAGGAGTATTCATCAGGGGATATATCCGCCATGTTTGGAGTCATTTGAATCATGAAGTACTGCAGAGCAGCAGACTCACAGCCTAGGAATTGGTCCTGTCTCTTTTGTGTTTGTTTGTATATGAATAAGTGATGCATTTGCAGGGGAAATATATGGAACTATTTAGATTTCTTGACTTTTGGTAAATGAAGTTATTGATGTAACATGGACATACGTTGTGTACCAGTTTTTGTTTCTTTACAAAACTAGTGCTATTTAGTTCTTTTGTATTTTATACCAGAAACCAACAATATTGCTGAGAAAGTATAATAATGTCACTTTTTCCCCCGCTTGATGTGGGTGAACTACAAACCCAAATAAAGCTCTGGTTGCTTTTAGAAGCTCAGAGCTTACAGGCTTAATGTTGGGTCATCTTTACTTTTTTTCTTAGGGTTTTACATCATGCAAATGGCCTGTTTCTAAAGTG